>NC_049980.1:34904546-34939546 GCF_000003815.2 Branchiostoma floridae | reverse complement strand
TTCTAAATAGATTTCTTCCAGACGTTTGAAGTGACATCCATCACTCTTCTTCAACATCACTATAAATGAGCTGGTATGCAGAAAGGGTCAAGAATGGTTCATGGGAAGTAACTGGAAAAACTTGTGATCGTTTAACATGATAAATATTTAATATTGTTTACACGGATGTCTCACCTCCATATACTATAGTACTATAAGTATAATATTGTTCACCAGGGTCAATAGATGTCTAAACTTTAATTCCCTGTCAAATAAGAAACATAATTCTCAGTCAATATCATCCCTTTCTTGCAGCTTGCCAGTGTAGCTAGCTATAGGGCTCCCTGTTATGATCTGACACTGGGGAATTCCTACTAAATATACTTGTGCTATTCTTAACAACACAAACACAATAACACAGTCGTTGACCTTTAATCTCCTTATCCGACTGTCAATCAGCAAAACCATCAACAAGAGAACTATTGAAGCACCAGTTTCTCCTGATGGAATTTTCCCTGTCAGTTGTTGGTAACGATCAAGGGGAAAACAAGAGGAGTTGACGTACAGTCAATCACCAAATCTTACTGACAATATATAATATGATATATTGAACATTATAGAACATATTACAGGTTGGTAAGTGCATGGATGAAACTGAGTTTTCATTGCCAGATACATGTTCTAAGGGATTGCATTTGTCTTTTAGAAGGGATGTAAAATGGTGGTCTCGGCCTAAAATGGAACCAGCCGTTCCTACCTGGCCTGACAAACTCTATCTACATACATTTGTATGAGTTCTCTATTGTCTATTGAGAGTTCTCTATATGAGATAAGTACTGTGACCTCTAGTAGCCCCAGAACCCAGTGGGTCATGAATGACAGGTTTTAGTGAGTTTTCTCAGTTTGATTAATGTCCTGCTGCTGACCTGCCATTGTGAAGCCCAGTGGGCTGGAAGGTCATGTACATGTACCTGGCAGTCAAGTAAGGTGAATGGCCAGGTAGTTGCTTGGGCAGCTTTAACTGTACCGTGACCTCTAATACCCCCCCCCCCCAGAACCCAGTGGGACATGAATGACAGGCTCTTGAAAGTTTGAATGATGTCCTGCTGCTGATGGTGCCATTGTGAAGCCCAGTGGACTGGGAAGGTCATGTACATGTACATGGCAGTCAGGTGAGGTAAATGGACAGGTGGTTGCTTGGGCAGGTTTGACTGTACCATGACCTCTTATACCCTCAGAATTCACTGAGACAAAATGACAGGCTCAGTTTGATTAATGTCCTGCTACTGAGGTCCCATTGTGAAGCCCAGTGGGCTGGGAGGCCATGTACATGTACAGGTCTGACAGTCAAGTGAAGTGAATGGGCAGGTGGTTGCTTGGGCAGGTTTGACTGTACCTAACCTCTAATAGCCCCAGAACCCAGTGAGACATAAATGACAGGTTTTAGGTGAGTTTCCTCTGTTCGATTAATGTCCTGCTGCTGATACTTCCATTGTGGTGCCCAGTGGGCTGGACTGGAGGTCATGTACATGTTCCAGGCTGTCAGGTTTCTCAGTGAGAATTTTGCACAGTGAACCATTCAGCACAGAGTCGGAGAAAGGACTACACTGGCATGGTTGATGGACAGACTCATCTTAAGTTTGATTAATGTCCTGCCATTGTGAAGCCCAGTGGGCTGGGAAGGTCATGTACATGTACATGGCAGTCAGGTGAGGTGAATCGCCAGGTGGTTGCTTGGGCAGGTTTGACTGTACTGTGACCTCCAGTACCCCCAGAACCCAGTGGGACTTAAATGACAGGTTTTAGGTGAGTTTCCTCTGTTTGATGAATGTCCTGCTGCTGATACTGCCATTGTGAAGCCCAGTGGGCTGGAGGAGGTCATGTACATGAACCTGGCAGTCAGCCATCTCAACTTTGGAGTCATGCACAGTGGAGCATTCACTGCCAGAAAGGTACATCCAAAGGACTAGACTGGGATGATTAATGAACAGCCTCTTAGTGGACCATCAGCGCAGAGTCAGAGAATGGAACATCCCAAAGACTAGACTAGGGACTTTTAAACAATATACATGTATGAGTCCAAATACAGGTAAAGCAGGGGTTGGAATATTGCCAGTTGTCATGGCCTCTTCATCAATGCCACCCAACTGCTTTCCCCACAACTTTGAACTTGAGAGCCCATTCCAACAGCTGGGTGATTAATCGACAGCCTTTCCCCAGACTAAAAATGCAGTGGCTGTTTCTCAAAAGCAGTCCAAGGTGCAACAGACATGAATGACCTACCTCTGTACCAAAGGAGACAGGGTTCTTGTAAGAGATAACATCAAAGTGACAGCCCTTCATGTAGGTACATACATCATCCTGCATACACATGTACACAGGCTGACCAGGCAGGACTATGGGTGCATACATATACTTTTTCGCACCCAGAATTGAAGCTATGCACCAAGAGGTAGCAAGCTTGGTGATGAGGTTTTTACATTCCTACTTTATCTCCTGTTGTGCACCCCAAATCTTTTCTGTAAACTGATTTTAAGTTTTTAGGTTGGGCTCAACAGCGGAGCTATTCCAAAAATGAATGTGCTGCCTGTCAGGAGTAAATGCTGCATGCATTAATTTCCATAGGGTGACCCACAGCTATGGACAGATTAAAGTAGTTAATCACCATGTAATTGTCAGGCATGCAACAAGCCTGCAGATGACAGTGGTTAGTGTCCCCTGCACAGGACATGTTGATGACAGGAACACTTACCAACTTATCAAGCTACCAGGAGAACCTACAGAAAATCTTAAAATCTTCCGTCATTCTATTCACAATGACTGTAAGAAGTCAGAGGGGCGAGTAGAACAGAAATAAACAATATATACAAATATCCCGACTGACCCGGGAATCGAACCCGGGTCCTTAGGATCACAACACCAGCGGTCTAAGTTCTCTAACTGATCGAGCCAAAAGCCTGACAGGCATTTGGCATGGCCAGTTAGCACTACTTAAACCCCCACTGTTACATGACATCTTACCAAAGATGAAATGGACCAGTGCAGCTATTCCCAAATATGAATGTGGATCCTGCCAGTAAGGAGTATCTGCTATGACACATTAATCTTCACAGGGTGACCCACAGATACAGACGGATTACAGTTCCTGCAGAGTTTAATCACCATGTAAAAAGGCCTGTGGTGTTATAGAGCTGCTGTCCCCTCTGGAGGAAATGTGGATGCCACAGTTATGCAATAGTTAAATCACCATGTAACTTATATTGTAAGTTACAGTGTAACTGTTAGATGAGGGTCTGCATGCTCTTTTCCGCAAAGCGTACGCAGGCCTTTTTAATTTCGCGTAATTCGTAAGGAAGCTATTTTATTTTTTATTTTTTTATTTCACGTAATTCGTAGTGGGATGAAGCGTAAAACGTTGGTAGCCTTCGTGAATTTAACGTAAACCGTAGTCAGCCATCCCAAATTTAGCGTAAATCGTTGTCAGGACCCCCCATGCAGACCCTCTTAGATATGCAGATGACAGTGGTTAGAGTCGCCTGTAGAGGACATGTCCAACATGCAGCAGGCCTGAGGTGTTATAGAGCTGCTGTGCCCTGCAGAGGACTTGTGGATGCCACAGTTATAATAATAATAATAATAATAATCATCTGGTGTATTTTGCCAGCCAGTAGGTACCCAGTATGAGTAATGAGGCTGTTTAACGTGGTCGAGGCACCTCTGGACAGATTAAAGTTCCTGCAGTGTTTAATCACCATGTAACCATTAGATACTAGTAGTATGCAGCAGGACAGTGGTTAGTGTCACCTCCACAGGACATGTTGATGACAGGCTGTGATTGCTTATCAAGCTCCAGGCAGGAGATACTGTACATCTGAAGATGTTCACAGTGGTTTTATTTTATTTTCACAATGTCATCTTACCGCAAAGTCATGACACCGCGACTAAGTGTTAAGTACTTTGACTACACTTCAGAACTCTTTTAACAACACCGAGAAAACCTAAACTTCCCCTCCAAACCCTAGCAAATTATGTCCCTGGGAAAATAAATGTTTTTACGGTAACAACCAACCCTGGCTTCCATCAAGGCAGATAATAGACAGGCTGATCACATTTCAGGCTTTAATTCATTAGTCCCACTTCTCACACTTTAATTTATCATCAACAACCCTCTTTCCTTGCTTGGAGTTCAAATGAACACATGAATCATATGTATGTACACTCAAACGTTCTCCATCCTTCTAGTACAGTCCCCAGTCCAATACAGTATCAAGCAGCCTGACTCTGAGTAGTTCTTTTGTAAACAGATTTGATCATTCACAGAGCCTATTGATAATGTTAGTGTTGGCCCTGCTAACAGGTCCTACAGAACTGTTGTTGACAGACTGTGATGACCTACTTACCAACCTGCAAGCAGGGAGAACAGACCACCCAACTCTGCCTTCCATCACCCCAGACAGCTGTCAATCACATCCACAGCTTTGACAGTTTGATTGATGAATGCTGATGATGATGATTAACCTTAGATAGTACATACATACTTCAGTCTCATAACTTACACCACCTACATGTAACCCTCTACCACTACCAGGTAACCTATATTTTGCCTTTGAAAAATATTCTGGTAATATATAGTCATAGAGATCCCCATTATGAGCTTAATTTCGTTATGTTCAAACCGAGTGTGTGTCATTTGTTGTGACCATCGTTCCAGTACAGGGTCAGGCCAGCAGAGTACCAATTACTCCGTGTAGTTGTTTGTAAAAAGTTTTGATAATTCACAGGTGCTATAATCAACTTATCAACAACAAAAAAGTTACTTAAGCAACTGGCCATGGACAGATGTTGTAAGTGGTCAGACGTTTCAGTCAGCATCCACAACCTTTTATCAGGGTCAGAGAAATTAACTTCGACAGAATTTACCAATTTGGTACTCACTCTGTCCTGTCAGTAGTAACTGATGCATGTATCTATCAAACCACTCTCTAAGTTCTTCAGCACTCCACTTATGGATGTATGTAGCCTTTTACAAACTTTTCCACAGTGTCCAGATTATGCAGACATGTATGCTGCTCAGCCACCGTACAACACAAAGGTGAGACATGACAACTTCGCTCCATCTAACAAACCAGCTGCCGTGCATGTCTGCTTAAATCATCAAGCTAGGCCACTCAACCAGCTGAGTGAATGTCAGACAATTCACATTACCATCAGTGTCCAGATGAACATATCTTGATATTATAGAAATTGCAAAACTTTCTTTCCAATACTGAATTAATATAGGGACTTGCCCTAAATTTTTGGTCAAACTCCGTCGACCTTGTTCACAGAATGACCCTATCTCCAGCAGTGACGTCAGGAACACACCACTTTTACAGGAGGGGGTCATAAGTATCAGAAAGTCTATGCCGCCCCCCGTCTCTGTTGAGTGTGGGCCAGTGGGCTCTAATGTACACTGCCTCCTTCACTCCTCGCGCAAAGAAATCCTGTTCTGAGTCTAGGATTTTGACTTTGTCCAACGAAATGGAGTGTCCCGGAGTCTCTATTGTGTATATGTTGCGCCACCTCAGACGATTTGACAGCGCTAGCAATATCTTGATATTGCTCACCTACAGTACAATGCCAAGATCAGGCATGCCAACTGTGTTCCATCTAACATAACCAACCGCCACAGCGTGTTGCGTAAGTCGTTGTGCTCTGCCACACTCTACCAGCTGAATGTCAGTCATTTCACACAACCGTCAGTGTCATAGCTTACTCGCTCAGCTACCGTACAATGCAAAGGTCAGACATGACAACTTCATTTCATTTAACATAACCAACCGGCACCGCGTGTCTGCAAGACTCGCTGTGCTACGCCAGTCTAGGAGACCGACATTTCCCATAACTGTTAGTGTCCAGATTAACATATCTTAATTGCTCAGCTACCGTATAATGCAAAGGTCAGACATGACAACTACGTTCGATTTAACATAACCAACCAACTCGGCGTGTCTGCAAAGCTCGCTGTGATACGCCAGTCTACGAGTCAGACATTTCCCATAACCGTTAGTGTCTAGATTAACATATCTTAATTGCTCAGCTACCATAAAATGCAAAGGTCAGACATGACAACTACGTTTGATTTGACATAACCAACCGACACGGCGTATCTGAATCTCGTGCTACACCAAATGGCGACAAAACAGACATGTCTTATAACTTTGAACGGTATTCGGATTAACGAATCTTAATTGCTCAGAATACAAAGTTAGACCTGACAACTTTTGTTCCATTTGACATAACCAACCGACACAGCGCGTCTGCGAATCACGTTGTGTTACACCAAAGGGCGGCTCTACCAGCTAAGCGATAGACACTTGGAACAGTGTCCAGATTAACATATATTAATTGCTCACCTACCATACAATACAATACAAAGGTTAGCCATGACAACTTTTGTTCCATTTGACATAAGAAACCGACACAGCGCATCTGCAAATCACGTTGTGCTACGCCAAATGGCGGCTCTACCAGCTAAGCAATAGACACTTCACAAAACTTGGAATAGTGTTCAGATTAACATATCTTACTTGATCAGCTACCCTACAATACAAAGGTTAGATTTGAAATAGCTGAACTGTAATTTCCATCACAAAGATTGGACTCACCCAAATTTTCGACTGCACAGTATCAGTCTTTGTCAAGGAATGAACAATCCAACAATTCCTTGACAAAGACTGATGCTGTGCAGTCAAAAATTTGGGTGAGTCCAATCTTTGTGTTGGAAATTACAGTTCAAAACTTCAACTATTTTCAAGAATGACTTCTACCAACACAGATGAACTTTCAAGTTAGACATGACAACTTCGTTCCATGTAACTTTACCAACCAACGCTGTATGCTGGCGAATCTCATTGCACTACACGGTTCTACCATCAATACAGACATGCCATATAACTTTGAACAGTGTCAGGATTAACGAATCTTAATTGCTCACCTACCGTACAATACAAAGGTTGGACATGACAACTTTGTTCCATTTAACACACCAGCCGTCACAACAAGTCTGCGTACGTTGTTGAGCTATGCCACTCTGCCAGCTGACATTTTACATAACTGATAGTGTCTAGATTAACGTTTCTGAATTGCTTATCATCAGTTAACAACTTAACATACAATACAGAGGTTAGACGTGACAACTTTATTCCATTTAACATAACCAGCCGCTAGTGGTGCGTACCTAAAGCCCGGACTTGGAATTGGACCTAAAAACTAAAAAAAACTAAAAACTAAATGTCCGGAGCCAAGTCCTGACTTGCAAAAAGCTATCTGTCACTTACATTCCCTTTTTTTGTTCTAAACCATCTAAAACCTTCCATAGACAGTGAAATTTGCACTAGAAAAAGACAAAAAACAGTTCGTGTTTACACTGGCTGTATATAATTTGCATGTATTTTTCACATTGCATTTCAATTCATGCTAACATGCAATTCTATATGCACCATCCCCCCCTCCCCCTAAAAAAAGACAACTTTCTAGCGCACATGATATGCAATGATAGGTTCAGGTCCGGCCTTAAAGTCCGGACCTGAACCTGAACTGCTGGACCTGAATCTGGACCTGAACCTGAATATGAGTTTAGGCACGCACCACTACCAGCCGCTACAGCATGTCTGCAAAACATGTACCGTGTCTGCATGACTCGCTGTGCTCCGCCAAAGGGCGGTTCTACAAGCTGAATAAAACAGACTCAGACACAGACATGGGAACATGGAGGAACCTTTGGAATACAAATAGAACCTTAATATGGCCAGCGAGTACGTGTAGTTCAGTAATGATAGCAACCCTGTGTCTGGACCAAGCGGTGGGGAGTTCTAATCCCAGCTGTGGCCAGCGAGTACGTGTAGTTGAAGTGAGTTCAGTAATAATAGCAACCCTGCGTCTTCACCAAGAGGTTGGGAGTTCTCGGTCTGCCTAAACACCACAAACCGGACTAACTCGAAATACTGGTAAAAACATAAGACTTGCTACATGTTTTTAAATTCATAAATGTAAATTAAACAATGTCCCCAGAGTGTACACAAGGTCGTTGCTCCATATACACCGCATATTAGAGTCAGTTGTGGTCGTTTGTGGTTGTTTGTGGTCGTTTGTGGTGTTTAGGCAGACTCTGGAGTTCTAATCCCAGCTGTGTCTCTCAACCCACTTGTATGTAGTATGCTACTGGAAAGGGTTGCAATCCTTATAACTAGAGAGGGACGTTTAGCTGTGGTACACTGTTCATTATTTGAATCTATCTTTTTATTGTGTGAACCTTTCTTAATTTATTTATTTATTTATTTATTGACAATGATACAACTCATTACACGGATCTGCCTAGGCAGCTTTGGGCTGGTAGCGGCAGATCCACAGAGATACAGACGAACATACATCATCGGTCGACGTGATCGCACATATTCGTACATGTTTACACACGACGGGGTTATACCGCCCCTTACGGGGTGACATACCCTTTCATATGCGCCAGGTCTCCCGTCCGGGTGAATGATGTAAATCACCGTGAGCCAAAGCTAGGTACTCATTTTCACCTGAGTATAGTGAGGAAAGCCGTTTAATTCATTCATTTATTCATTGTGCTTGTCGAAAAGAGCTAGGGTAATTTCCTGGTACAAGAAACCTGTAAATACTGTACATAACCTCTGTCTTCTCTGTCTTAAAGCTGGCTGAAGATAAGTTTCACTTCCACTTTCGCTGACTGGCTCAGACGACAGGTGTCTTGTCTACAGACAACTTCATTAGGATGAACTTACTTCATTAGGATGAACTTCAGCTTGAACTAGCTGCAGACAGATGTGGCAGTCCTGAAGTACAGCTCCATTTTCTAAGTCACTGATCAGATCCGTGTGACAAAATTAAGACTGTTCTGCGGAAAATTATCCCTGATCATCTGAGACGTGTTTGAAACCTGATCGCCCCGCTGAGGAAGGTTTATACTTAATTACCCAACACCAGACAGTAATTACACGCAGTTCCAAAAGTTAATGACAAAGTTATAGTTTGAAATCGGAGCTGGCCAATAGAATAACCTCATTTTTCATCACCACATTGCCCTTCAAACTATCAGGAAAGAAAAGTGCAATAAGCCTACACCAATTTAATTTCTTGGTTCACGGATTCGCTCGCTCCTATTTTTTGGAAAAAAAATAAAAATAAAAATTACCACTCAGCAAATTTTCACCATTAATGAAACCATTCACCAACTTTATGGTGTAGCAAACATAAAAACTGACACTACTTTTGTAATTTTCATCGAACAGGTGCTGTTACTGTGCAGTAATAGTGTTTTTGTACTTTTTTTCAAGCTGAAAACTTTTTTTTCTTTATGTTTGGGATTAGCCCTTACCTTTACCCGGACCATTTTACAATTTTTATTTTTATTTTTATTTCGCCCTCTCGCTCCATATATTTTATGAAAAAATCCGTGAACCAAGAAATTAAATTGGTGTGGCCTAAGTCTCAAACAAAATCCAACTGAGTTTTTTAAAACAAGCCACTGGATGGCCCAAATCTACACCACTTGTGCACCAAGACCTATCTAACACTCACAAATCATGACTATAGCATGTCCCCTGCACGAGAAGTTTCTCTTTAGCTTTATTTTACCTTGACACATCTTCAGCAACAAGTTACACTCCAGGACTATATAAATAGAACCGGGAGGAGGCCCAGTATCAAACTTGACCTTTATTTCCTGACGCCTATGCACCTACCATACAAGTTGTATATCAAAACAGTCCAATTCACAGCTTCTCAAGTTATGCTGGCAACAGACAGACACACATGTCCACAAACAAAGCCACCAAAAACATGTTCTACTTGGCAAAAGTATAAGACGAGCCCAAACATCTTCTGAAGTTCATCCATGTACAGCTTCATCTGGTCACTGATCATGAATAACAACATTCTTTGCACATAACCACTGTTTTTTATTCCACCAACGTTTCAGTGATATTCATTATTCCGGCTTTTTCTACGGGTCACATGATGAAAAATTCCCATTAATATCCGGCAGGTAAAAATGTTTCCTCCCATTTTCATGATGAAACTCTGCAGAACACTTCTGCTGAAGGAGTTTACATTCATCATCCTCGCCTCACCCCATCCAATAACGGGACTTTTAAAACCCATCAGGAGATTTTTCATCAAGGACCATTCTTCTCAAACCCTCGTTATGATCAGCATCGTTAATCAGAGTATCTCTGGGCTGATGGTTTTTCCTGCCAGCGGGGCAGCAGTTTTCTGGGTCAGACTGGAAATGGGACATGAAAATCCAACACAGACAGTACTCAGTATTCCATTGTAGATACTGTGTGAGTGTGAGTGTGTTCACTATATCTAATATTATTATCCATTTGTATTGTCTCTGCTTTTGTCAGCAGGGCTAGCCCTTTGTAATAGCCACAGGCGAGTTGGGCAGCCCTGGCTGTGTGTGCTGAACAGTCAAAGCAATAAACAGAAGCACAAACAGTTCTATTGAGTAAGCAACAATTCAACTGGCACATTATTAAAGTCTGAAAATGAGAAAAACAGCCCGCTGTCAGCTGTGTGGTAAGAAGCAGGGAAACTGCCCAGGACTCCCTTCTGCCAGCAACAGCACTACTGCACTAAGTGCTATGATGGGAACATGCCTGAAGAATGCTGTAAAGCTTTATTCTATACCTCTATTTTGAACTGTGTAATAGTTGATGCCATACATTGCGAACTTGAACTTGAACGTGGACATCAGGGATGTCATCACGGGTACCATGTACAATTGTCATGCAATAAAGTTCTTCTATATAGCACCAATTATATGTGTTTATGTAATTTTGTATCTATGAGCATCGGAATTGAAATCTTTTGTCGCTAAGTTCTTGCGTAGTTTGTCATAGTCTGGAAAAGACTGACTGACAGAGATATGTGGACTTCAAGTGCTAAAGTCTTGGAGACCCAGATTGGCAGTGACATGGATTCATGATGGAAATTCAAAGACTTACAATATTTCTTCTCAAGTATTTGACTAGTTTGATTGTCCGCAGTGGCAATCCAATGTTGCTCCCATCTCCAGATGGCTAACAGATGTGGTACTTAGAGATAATTACCTGGATACGTCTATAATTGGACACTTAATTAGCTGCACAGAACTTAAGAGATGTCCCCTAGTACCAGGGACATTCTTAACTAGCACAAATATAGGGTCTGCATGGCTTTATCCATAAGGTGAAATGAACAGTTTTGACAATTCTCCAACAACTAGTCTAATTCTACAAATGTGTAAGAAGTGATTTTGAGTAAAGCACATTATAAAGATAAAACATAAGTAGTTACAAGTATCTGGAAGAAAAGATAAAGGATAATTACTTGATTTGAAATTGAAGAAAGTAATAACTTGGAAGTGGGGCAACCTAAAAAAAATGTTGATGGCACAACAAGGATTTTGACTCAGGTTTCCGCCTGGGCAACCTGGCTGAAAAAAAAAGGATTTTGAGCCCTGCATGTAATCCGTGCCTAAAGAGCAGCCTAAAATGGAACCAGCCATTCCTACCTGAGTTTTGAGTTTATTTATTCGGCATGACCAACTCAAGTCTTTACTCTTCTCTACTGGAAAAGTTTTTGAAGAAAGTTTTAGGGTTTGCCAAACATACCAGCCCTTATCCAGCATACATGATCTCTGGGGGAAAAGTGATGATCAGGCAGCCATGCAGAAAATCTCTTCCAGAGCAATTTCCTTCAATTTTATGCCATGAGTGCTACTGAACCAGTTGGCAAAGCTGTGGGATAGTGTTCCAAACTCTGTTCTGTGAGGTCTACTACACAGGTACACAATAAAACTAAGAACTTTGGCATCAGACTGAGACAATGGCATATGTTAGTGTACATTAAACTCATTATCTCGAGACTTTGTTGTGCAGAATAGTTTAGTGCATGAACACAACAGCAGTTATGCACAAAATTGTGTTCGTCATGAACGAAGGAGTTTTACATGTACGCTGGCACAGGGCCGAGAGGAAAGTGTTTCGCTGGATCCTGCGACACTAAAGTTGGCATACTTTACTGTTCCCAACAACTGACAAAATATCTTTCCACGGTGTAACTATTACATCACATTTGCAGGCACATTTAGACTGTAGCTGAATGAGTGAGTGAGTGAGTGAGTGAGTGAGTGAGTGAGTGAGTGAGTGAGTGAGTGAGTGAGTGAGTGTGAGTGAGTGAGCGAGTGAGCGAGTGAAAGGATGGATGAATAAATGAATGAATGAATGAATGAATAAAGAAATGAACAGACAAATGGATGAATAAATAAATGAATGAATGAATGAATTACATGACATGACAATCACTTTCTGCTTCTACACAAGCAGCAATCTGAATTAAAAGTTACAAACATCTACTTAAGCACAGATGGTCACCTGTCACTGGATCTGGTTTATTTCTTACCATATTCAAAGCATCAGATGATGATAGATAATGGCTATTGATTGGTTCATTCAATCGTACATTCATTCAGTCATTGACCACAAAGGAGGGAGGAATGTCAATGACCAACAATTTGGGAGAGATACAAGTACTTGGTGCTCTGTAACAGTGGGGGTTCAAGTAGCGCTAACTGACCATGCCAAATGGCTGTCAGGCTTTTGGCTCGATCAGTTAGGCTGCTAGTATTGCGTCCGATTCCCAGGTCGGTGCGGATTTGTGCCTATTGTTTCTTTCTGTTCTACCCGCCCCTTTGCGTTTCAGTTCTCTTCATGGAGCTACCCAATAGACAATAGAAGTCACTGATGGGAGACTCATGTGCAAGCTACCATCTGGGACACATCATGCAAGCTACCTGTTCAGGACTTAAGGGCCAGACTAGCAGCAGTCCTGTCAAAACCCACCTGCCCCCCCCCCCCCCCCAGTGATACACAGCAGGGGTACTTAGAGGGGTACTTAAGAAGACCCCGAAGAAGTAAGAAAGACAATACTCCACTCTGAGTGACACCTGCACCAGGTTCTCCACAAGTTCCTGTCCAGCATCTATCAACCTATCCCAGGCAACCTATCCCGGCACTTGGGACATAGCACCAACCCCCCCCCCCCCAACAAAAATTTTAGCTCCCGTAACTAAAACAACAGGAGCTAATTGACTCCTTTGCATTAACTGGGTCCCAGCCCTGATATCCTTTGAAAATCCAAATTGTCTTCCGCTTGACTTTGGCTTAACTTTGTTTTCTTTGGAATCCAAATTGTCTTCAGTCTGAATTGTCTTACAACCTTTCCTATTGGACAGCTGAAATTGTCTTCATTCCTAGTGAGAGTATAAAAGACCTGTTTCTTGCAGATCACTTCACCGTCACTGACTACGGAAAGTGGATTCTTTCCGAAACGTCTGACCGTTTCAAAACCCTATCCCGTTGCTTGAGTAACTATTTTTGGCGTATCCCAGGCAGAAACCTGTCATATTTAGACAAAGACATTGATATACCCCAGGTACGTTTACCACAGGGAAGTTTCAGAAGTTCAACTGATTCAAATCTGGGTCACCTGTACCCTGTAGAACATCTGTACAGGTCAGCTTCCATTCAAACATGCCAACGAGCTCTGCTGTGACCTCCAGTAGAGTTATCTCCCACCTTTTACTGCCCTATTCAGGCTATGGAATCTCAAATAAAGGTTACACTACACAAGGGAGCGCAGGCAGGAATCTGAGTAGACCAGGAATAGACACCAGACGACAAGCTGAGGGAGGAAGCGGTCTCTAATCCATGATTTGACATCCACTGACAAATTTCTCCAGTTACGGTGAAAGGGGAGGAGATTAATTATTGAGACCAGGCCCATTGATTGGTAGTTCTAGCGAAATAGGGGTCATTCGGAGCCTTGGTGTGAAGCTTGGTCCGTGGGTATGAGAGAGGGAGCCAGTGAGACTGAACCAATTGCATGGGCACTGCCAGAGGTAGTCTCTACCAGATGAACTACACTGGCTGTATGGGGAATGATTTGCTATTAAAGGGTAACATTTGGCACCTTGGAGGGAAAATGTTACCCATCTTGCTGACTGACTCACTGGGCCAATCACTGACCCACTTTTGCCCAATTCTACTATGAGGTTCTGCATGGGGGTTCCCAACAAAGCTTTCTGCTGAATTGATCATAACATCCTGCGTATTATACTATTACGCCAAAATCAAGGAAGGCAATTATACAATATCTAGTCACCTTGCTACAAATTAAGTGAATAAGATGGATTTCTCTACAAATTTTTGCACATCAAAATAGCCTAGAAAACAAAAGTTTCCTGTTTGGCGACCTACCGAGGAAAACCTGCCAACCCTAGTCTTTTTTTGGGGGGAGGTGGGCCGTGGAGTTACATAGCCTCCAGTTAGACTTTTTTCAGCCTGCTTCCTATTGAAGTAAAAACACTGATTGCCCTATCTAATGAAGAATAAATGACTCTATTATACACAAAATTAAAGTTTGACACTAAAAGACAAGTGCCCTCATCCATTTCAGTTTACTTTGTTCAACTATCATATAGTATTATATGGTGTGTAGTTATAGTTTGGCCAGCCTGAAGACAACAGACTGAAACAAAAAAACACTACAATTTTGTTTCCTAGGCCTTACGAAAACAAGAGCCTGCAGACACATGGTCTTGGTGTATGACTGAGGGTTGGTACCAAGGTTTAGGCTGTGTGCCAAGGTCTAAACAGACACAGCAATATCCTGATCCAGGTGTCACTGTCAGTTATAGTAAGTTATACAGGGAGATGACTTCCAATTTGGAACTTGATGTGTCATACAGGGCGATGGCTTTCACTTTGAACCTCACAGTCACAGTGTCAATTGTGGGGAACTGACAACTTGCTGAGAAATTTCACTGTCAATGTATAAAAAGATTTATACGATCTTAAATTGTTTAACTTTAAGAAGAATTTTAGGATTTATTATGTGTATATCTAATTTTTAGTTTGTATTGTAATGAAAGTTTGTATGAAAGTCACTGTACTTTCTGTTGTGTCAATAGAGCTTCTGTATCCCTACATATATTCTCCAAGCAGAGGTTGAATCACTGAGATATTAGTAGTAGAATACCTACATATACTGGAGAATACCTACATTATAGATATACATGCCGCAGGTGTGACCTGCAAAACTGGGGAGGAGGAAATTCTGCTACAATGACAGCAAATATCTGTGAGACAAACTTCGTAGAAATGTTGTTTGTTCAAACATATGATGATCAAACCTACCCATAAAGACCATTCAGTAACAAATAAAATCTGGACTCTATGAACAGGTGGTCACTGTACAAAGGATTCTAAATGCCTGTGTCATATCAATGGGAAAATTATGTAAGGGACAAGTAAAAAGTGGTCAACTGACCAGGTTGTCCTTATGTAGAGGTGGTCACTTGTGGTTCAGTCACAAGTTGTACAGGTTTGACAGTGACTGCATGAGGTGTTTCATTTCCAAAGCAATACAGACTAGTCCTATACTGTCTAATGTTACTTCATTACTGGTATAGGGGATGGGTATATTGACTCACTAAGCCTTTTTTATTACCCCCTGACCCGTAACACCTCTGCAGCTGAGCTGCTATATTTGTACTGCACACAAATTCAGCAGGAACATACTGTAATTCCTGATTTTTTCAATGTACTGTTATGTTCACGGTTTTCACGGTGACAACTGTAACGTGAACTTATCATTACTGATAACAAATAATTCACAGACCTTTTTTTATGTTAACTTGGCGTGAAAGTGAACATTTAGTTCCGAGAACAAGTTAACTTTTCCCAGACCTTGAAAGTTTGGTACCGAGAAGACAAAGTGAATTACAGTAGTCTATCCAACACTGGTCACCCTCCAACACTCACACTAACACAATGGGTACATACTGTGGAGTGCAACTCATTCTAAAGGGTCAGAACAACTGAATGGGAGGTGTTTATATTGCTCTATAATTGACTTGCCCCCTTGAGTGTGAAACACTTATACCGATTGGAACAATGCTGTAATGAAAGAAGCAGGGTAATGTTTGACTAGGGAAATCATTCTTAAGTGCTGTTATCGTTAACTGATAAAATAGCGACACTTATTGTTGGGAGTTGTTTGATATGCAGATCCTTGTTTACATTATTACCTTGTTTATATTATTAAAGGTCTTCATTCATTCATTATAATGATTATTCTACATGGTTGTTGTGCAAGGGTTTCTAAATCATTCTATAGTGTTAAATAGCAGCCCATTGTACTGGTTGCCAAGCTGGTATAACAGTAGAAACCTTGAGTACTTTGCTGTGCAATCAATTTCTGTGTCCTGTTGTATGAAAAGTGTCGGCATGTTGTGTTATGATGGATGTTGGCATATCTTACCGTGTTTTCCTGCCTGCCGCTGTACCCGGAAGTGGAGACGGCGGCGTGGGAGGGGGAATAACCCGTGCCCCCGTCGGGTCCTGGTTCGTCCCGGCTTCTTTGGGTAAACCCTCGGCATAGGCGGCAAATTCTGCCCCGTTCCGCTCGGGGGTTTGCCCGTTCGGTTCGGCCGCTGTTTTCGCCGGGCCGCGGACGCGCCCGTTGGCGGCCTGGGGTGCGAGGGAGGGCCGCCTGACCGGCGAGTCCGCCCCGTACCCCTGGTGCGCGATGTCCGGCTGGCTACATGTGAGTCTCGGGTCGCGCTTGAGTTTGGTGGTTCCCTGAGATTTGGAGGACTTTTCGGCCAGGAACGGCCATCGCGGCTTCGCCTTCTTCTTGAAGTATCCGAGCAGGCGCTGCTTGCGGGACTTCCTCCCGGCTCCGGGTTCGCGCTCGGGCGAGCTGGAACTCACGCTGCACCGCTCACCTGCAGAAACACACAGACACGCACCTTCCATTACTGAACACAGCCAGGACTGACGCCTCACACACACAGTCTGCACATTAAAACCTTACAACACCGATAAAGCATTGATTCCCGGCTATTTCGGGACTTAAGAGACTCCACCTGGGTGTTTACCTATAATGTAGGGTGTGAGGGGGGAGGGGGGCGTGAGCTGGAGCGGGCAGATTCGAATGTGCCACAATAATATCTAACCACCATCAAATCTGGATAACAGGACAGCGACACAACATGACAGCATAAAGTACAACACTAAGGTCAGCGGGTGAACTGTAAGTATCTACAGGGCACGTTTGAGCACCCATTATCAACTAATTCGCGACGTAGCCCGATGAATCGAAATGTGCGCCGCGATCTTTATATATAAACGGTGGAAACCACAACACAGAAGTCGGCACCGCAGGAGCGCCGCTATTTCTGGCATGTCCCAGTTCCAAATCTCTGCACCACAGCCGGAGATAGCGGTGCCGTTTGTCCCCAGAGCTGCAGAAACAGGTAAAACAGGAGGCAGGCCGGCGGAGACTCACCCACTTCGCTGTCCGTGTCTGCATCGGACCTAGCCGCACCGAGAGCCGACATCTTCTAACCACGGGACGTCAGCTGCGCGCCGGGGATGCGCAAAGGTGCGCCGTCTGCAGACTTATAGCCTCTACCAGACTCCGCCGGTTATACGGGAAAACTGGCCTCCGCCAGGCCTTCCAAGGGGTTTGTAGATAATACAAAATGAGCTCAATAATTGGCCACGAGAGCCAACGGGAAGCTTTTCTAAATTTCCCTGTGCCGATGAATAAAACCACAACCCTAACGGCTAGTTATTCCAAAGAGATTCATCAAGTTGATGAAAGCTCATTGGTTATTCTTTCCATTAATAGTCTGACAGAGGGTATAATATTAGTAGAATTTGGCCAATTAAAATTGCAATTTCAATAAATGATTTGCTAGCGCAGTTCCCCATTTGCAGCTCGTATAACTCCCCCGGTAGATTTTCCCTGATATTGGCCAATTTCTGCTCCCGTCCCCGCCACGCCCAAGGCGCCCGGTGTAGGCTAATCAGCTGTCTGTAATCCGACCTTGGGGACATGAGAATTAGATCACCTGATATAACGGTATGAGCGGCGAGTCGGTGACTGTTATACGGTACGAACGGTGACTGTTATATGATCTTATACACGCCTCTTGGTTTCAATCTTCCCGTACCACATTACTCGTGTTTGGATTCACATTTGCCTGGTGACAGATTGTGCTCGACACTGCGCTACAGTGGCGCGACATTAGATGATGTTACTGGGTGTGATGTTGCAATTTTACAGGGATTTCTCCTTCGTGACTGGAAGGTTGAAATGTAACATAGACGTTGCTAAAGCTCGATAGGTAGCTGTGACATTGTCGCAATATAATGTTAGGTCCCCCAACACCGTGGGGGTGTGTCTGTCTGCCGCCATCAACAATGTTGTAATCGATATGATATTGGACAGTTGCCGCTTGTGTCTATAATCATTGCTATGTCCTTGGGTAGCGAGCACGTTACAAGTGGTTGTGGAGGGCGTGGCTATGGTAGGCATGTAACGTTATATCATGTACTACTACACACTAGTGTCTACTGCGTGGCTATGCCAGGCATGTAACGTTATATTATACTACAACACACTGTCTATTGGGCATCGGATTATATTACTTTGTAATGTAGTTGATGTTCCCTATAAATTGAATAACGTACTAGATTTACTGCATACAACTGTTTAGTAAGTTGTCAATTGTCATACACTAGATCGGTTGTTGTGCAGTGTAGTGTGAATTTTAATTTCCAATTTTCTACCGCTCATCAAAAATCGGAGGTTGAGGTCAAATTTCATAAATTCCCCTTTCGTTTTAGTTTATTGATTGATACTGTTAAACAATCGTGCGTTGACAGAGTACCCTCATTTATGCAGTTATTGAATAATTGTGTAATTTCGACTTTCAGTGTTCACTGCCTCCGACAAGATGGCACTCCCAACAGAGTTGGTATCCCCGTACTCTCCAAGCAGAGGTTCCGGCTTTGTTTTTAGGGGTTTGTTTGTATGAACCTTTATCAGTTAATCATGAGAAGATCAAATCGGCCAGCAGGCCGCTCTTGTCGGGCTTTCTATTTTGTGCGGTTTGCTTCAGGTTGCGAGATTTTTTAAGAAATTGTACAAAATAGAAAGCCCAACAAAAACGTCTAAAACACGTCAAAAAACAGCCAGAGCCGAACCTCTGCTTGTTGAGTAGTATCACTGTACCTATTGATTAATATGTTTATTGCAAGTTGATGCCCGAGGGCTAATTGCAGGTACAAACAACATGTATAATAAGGAAAGTACAAAGGTACTAGGAACTAGATTCTATGACTACTGTACGTTATACTGGTTTTATCACTATCCCACACTACGTGCCTCGGGGATGTTTTTTGCAAACAAACGATGATTGAAGATCTACTTCGTATGACCTCCAGTCAGGTGAGGTGATGTGAGGTGACCTCAGTGGTAGTGGGTTGGGTGGGGCCACAACAACATACCGAACAACAATGGAACTATAGAACTATAGATTCTGCTGATAATAAAGCATTTAGTTGCTAATACATCTTTTATACAGCCTGGCGGCCATAATCGTCCAGCACTCTCCCCAACACCCAGGTTATCTTTTATAGCTTAAGCAGAGGGGATTTCTCATTGGTACCAGGTGAGCTGGTTTCGCATACTCATACAAACGGGGCGATACTCCCTTCCTCAGCAAACTCCCTTCCCCGGCACGTTAGAAATCGCGATAATCCACATTGTGTACAAGTAGGCAAATATATCCACGATTGTTTATACCGTAGAACCAATAGTGTAAATGACATGCTAGACCCTTTATGTTGATGTATCCATACCTATAGATATCCATATATGTGTGTTTAGTTGTACTGTAAGTAGTTGTTTTACATGTAGACCTTACGAAAGTCGCTGTACTTTTGTCGTGTCAATAAAGATTGTTTATTTATTTTCGTCTGTAGGAGTGAAATCGTCGCGAAGATGAGTACGGGGATTATTAAGTATGTCGTCTGTTATTACGCTTCTCACACAGACTTTGGTATCAAACCTTTGACAGAATATCC
Source organism: Branchiostoma floridae (assembly GCF_000003815.2). Classification (NCBI taxonomy): domain Eukaryota; kingdom Metazoa; phylum Chordata; class Leptocardii; order Amphioxiformes; family Branchiostomatidae; genus Branchiostoma; species Branchiostoma floridae. The sequence goes on along the minus strand of NC_049980.1, from coordinate 34,919,576 downwards.
GCATGCCTCTTCCCTCATGACCTCAATGAAAAGCGTCCTGCAGGCCGATTTGAGCTTTCATGAAGAAACAAAGGTTCAAACAAACTAACAGCTCGTGTGTACGTATACAGTTTAGTAGTAAATACGGGCGGGGTTTAGCATTTAGTCTGACAAGTGACCGGAAGGGCGCAGTGTGAGTGTGGTGTCTGAGGGAGTGCAGAAGTCCCACCATAGTCTATTCTCACTGCGCTCTACTCGTGTTCCCAAAGCAAAATGCCGTACAGTTAAAAGCGATTTATCACTTAGCAACTAGTCTTGTTTTCAGAGGAAAATGCCGTACAAATTACGGCACAATTACAAGTGATTCATCTGTTAGCAACAGGTTTCGCGTCGACGTTTGCCAAAAACGGTGATTCGAAAGAATCTGATCTCAAAGTTGAAGACATCCTATATTCCCAAGACTTTTTCGGTGTAGGCACTTAGGCAGGCAGGCAGGAGCTGAAGTATTTTCAGAACCATATGAAAGACCCACAGATATGTTTGCTAGGCCAGTCCGAGTGTTTGTGGTACGGGGGTGTGACCGGCAGGGTGTGTCTGGCCATTGTTTGCTCGGTACCGCCTGGCCTGTTCTGTAGGGCGCTTTGTGGCAGGTAATCAAGACACAGGTGGTTTCGATATTCAGCGTCTTCAGGTGAATGGTCCCTTTATAAACTTAATAGATGAGCTACCAACATTTAATATGTGTGTCACACGCAGATGCTCTTTGTTTGTTTATTTGAACTTTTACTTATTCGTGAGAACCTCAAGTCGGCCTGCTGGCCGCTTTTCATTGGGGTCATGGAGGTAAGGGTCGGATAAAATATAACAGAGATACAGATTACATCGAGTCCAAATAAATCTATTAACATATATCACTGCATATACACCAAGGCTTGCCATCGCCTACCGTCCAAAGGACAAACCCGAACTCCGGGGAAATACTGTTTGCTGATGACAGATACAACATGAGTCGTGCGGGAGGTAAGGTCTGAAGTAAGTATCTTACAGAGGCATGGAAGACACTTGTTCGGACATTGCTTTCCTACCCAAGTCTGCTATGTTGTTGTTTTTTTTGTTTTTTTCCTAACACAAAGTTGGTTATCAACATACGAAGGCGCCGTTTCGAAATCGAATGATAGAACAGGTTTTGAGTGGGGTGAACATCAATCAAGAAGATATCACACAAAAATCATCAGGAGAAATCTTTAGAAGTAACGCTAACAATCTTCGCCCGGAGCCACTGCCCATATGAAAAGCTTAAGAAAGAAGAAACACAAACACCGCGCCGTGGCGGGAGAGGCAGCAAATATGTGTCCTGGGCCCGGCCGACCCACGGAAAGACCTGAAATGTAGCGCGTGTGGTCCAGTGGTTAGCGCCTGCATGCCCTTTTCAGTGGTTAGTGAATCTGCCTCTGGTGTCGTGTTAGAATCATGGCTACTGGAAAGGGTCGCAGTTCTTAGGGCAGAACATGAAGCCCTGGTCCGCTGTCCATTGTACTTTTTCAGAATGCTTAGCCAGATGAATGCTACGGGTACAATGAACTTGACCTGTAGATATTTACAAGCGTCTGTCCACGACCAGTGGAAGATGACCTCCTTGGTGAGCTAAACTGGTTCAAGATCACTTTCGCTCTCAGTTCAGTCCAGGGAAAGTTGACCTGGAGTGAACCCTGTACGCAGATTCTCTCTCCGTATCAGGACACAGTCACTCTCTCACCTTATCAAAATCTTATTGGACTTTTGAATAAACAGGTTCACACAGAGAACGCCCGATTTCTTCTTAAATCCTTAAAAGGATTTAAGAAGAAAGTGGCTTTCTGTTCGTTCGTGAATGAATGAAGGAAAGTTGGAGTAGGTCGTGATAACTTGTTTAAACAATTTGTTTCCTCGTTGATGAACATGTTTTGTACCATGTGTATGTAAAGATATAACATTATGTTGATAGATTTATCAGGACTCGATGTAATCTGTATCACTGTTATACTAGTATTTTATCCGACCGCCGATTTGAGCTTCTCATGAATAAAGAAGGGTTGAAACAAACAAACAAACAAACAAACAAACAAACAAACAAAAGACTTACTGGACCACTCTAGCCAGCCCTGTCCCCTGGGAAGGTTGTCCCGGGATGAACCCTGTCCCCGAGGCTCGCTCTGTCAACCGGACAATCAGTAAACAATTGCTTTTAATCCTGATAAGCTGTTATCTGATATCAAAACCTCATTGGGCTTCTGTCTAGATAGGTTGGATTTGAGTTCTTTTTTTGGACGCAAAGCTAGACGAAAAGCGACGCATTTTATAAAGTTTGTGAGTTTTGTGATTTTAAGAGGAGAGTGGCTTCTTTCCGTCCATGAGTGTGGGGAAGTTGGGGTAGGTCCCGGTGACTTCTTGAACCTTTTGAATTTGGTTCTTTCTTCGTTGGTTAAATTCCTCTGGTGTATTTGCAGTCAGTCTGTAACCAATTGTTGTGAGTCATGAGGCTGTTTTACGTGCTCGAGGCGCCTCCTCCAACACAGGACCCCCGTTTTACGTCCGTTCCGAAAGACGGTCGGGCGTCAGCATCCATAGCCTCTACCAGGCTCCGTGGACCGGCGGTCTAATTGTAGAAATTGGAGAAATAGGACATTAGCACGCTAGGGGAGTCATGGTGAGGAAAATGTTTCTACTGGCCGGCTATGTGATGGTACAGGCTACAGCATCTAGTCTTTCTTGGTAAAAGACACACGTACAACATCAGGCGAGCAGTATTTACAGTTTTTAACCTGCACGGACCTCAGATCTGTGAGAAGATCCAATCCATCCCCCTCTCCTGGTCATGTATCGGGAGGTGCCCTAAGATGGTACCCGCCCTAAGATGGCATTAATGAGTTTTAGCATGTGAAAATGCGCGCCATGTTAGGGCACCTCCCGTTAGCAATGTTGTCTTCGAGTGAAGCCTGACTCCCCAGCCCCCCTGTAAAGGATTCCTCCCGGGAAAAAACAGTCGCTTTCTCACTCCCAATCGGAAAACAGTCGCTCTCTCTCCCAATCGGAAAACAGTCGCTCTCTCTCCCAATCGGAAAACAGTCGCTCTCACTCCCAATCGGAAAACAGTCGCTCTCTCACTCCCAATCGGAAAACAGTCGCTCTCTCACTCCCAATCGGAAAACAGTCGCTCTCACTCCCAATCGGAAAACAGTCGCTCTCTCACTCCCAATCGGAAAACAGTCGCTCTCTCTCCCAATCGGAAAACAGTCGCTTTCTCACTCCCAATCGGAAAACAGTCGCTCTCTCTCCCAATCGGAAAACAGTCGCTCTCTCTCCCAATCGGAAAACAGTCGCTCTCACACTCCCAATCGGAAAACAGTCGCTCTCTCACTCCCAATCGGAAAACAGTCGCTCTCTCACTCCCAATCGGAAAACAGTCGCTCTCTCACTCCCAATCGGAAAACAGTCGCTCTCTCTCCCAATCGGAAAACAGTCGCTCTCTCTCCCAATCGGAAAACAGTCGCTCTCTCTCCCAATCGGAAAACAGTCGCTCTCACTCCCAATCGGAAAACAATTGCCCCCGGCCTGATAAGCTGCTCTTATCTTATCACAACGTTGCTGGGCTTCTGAGTGGTCCGCACTTTCGCCGTGATATAACGGGTCATATTTCACAGCTGTCGGGTTTCGTGCAGCGACACCATGCGGCTCATCCGCACACGACACACGCCGCGCTCACAGGGTTAAGTGTCTTTCATATACAATTTTGACGTTCGTAGAGCAACCACAAAGATGCTAATTTAGCAGTTGCAAATGGAAGGTATTAAGCCCACGGTTTCTGCATATGTGATTCAGATGGAATTTCAATGTCAGCATGAATTACTCAAGAAACTCTAAAAGTAAAACGGACACGTACACGGACTGTGAACGCTGAGATTTTGTTCTACTCATGTTTTGTACCATGCATATGTAGTGATATATGCTGATAGAGTTATTAGGACTCGATGTAATCTGTATCTCTGTTATATCTTATCTGACCCTTACCTCCCTCATGACCTCATTGAAAAGCGGCCTGCAGGTCGATTTGAATAAATAATGGTTCAAACAAAGGTTGACACCGTTTTCCACTTGCTAAAATGAGTTCGATAAGTTTCATTGTAAAGACATATGATAAATGCCATTATTTCTTATATTAGTAATGGACGAGAGATAGCAGATGGCGAACCCTGGTGACACCGTTCGGTTCTGGCAACACGTGCAAGACGAGTGAGTGAGTGAGTGAGTGAGTGAGTGAGTGTGTGAGTGAGTGAGTGGGTGAGTGAGTGAGTGTGAGTGAGTGAGTGAGTGAGTGAGTGAGGTAGTGAGTGAGTGAGTGAGTGAGTGTGTGAGTGAGTGAGTGAGTGAGTGAGTGAGTGTATGTGAGTGAGTGAGTGAGTGTGTGAGTGAGTGAGTGAGTGAGTGAGTGAGGTAGTGAGTGAGTGAGTGAGTGAGTGTGTGAGTGAGTGAGTGAGTGAGTGAGTGTATGTGAGTGAGTGAGTGAGTGTGTGAGTGAGTGAGTGAGGTAGTGAGTGAGTGAGTGTGTGAGTGAGTGAGTGAGTGAGTGAGTGAGTGAGTGTAGGGAACTATAGCTGGCGTTTGGCTAAACGTAGCGATAGACAGGTGGGAAAACAGCACATAAAAATCAAATGTTCCGTTCAACATTTGCCCAAACCTACAAAGTAGACTTGTGTAGACTCTTATCATGAGAACAGATTGCAACAAAGTGTCCATCCATAATGATAGGAATTTTCAAATGGCACATCGCAGTGTTACAACAAACCTGGAGTGTTACGGCTCAAAAGCATAAAACTTGACAATTTATATACAGTCCCATATTATGGCATATCGTCGGATGTAAAACCATTCACAAGTTCAACGTCGCATCGCACCAGTGTTGGTGGCTCTCTTCTGCATTATGAAACGTAAAAAGAACGGTTCGAAGTTATGGTACTGTCGAAGTTATGGGACCCTCCGTTAACAGATATAAACGATTAACGGCATTGTCAGCAAACAGAAAGGTTCAATGATCGTAAATAAGTACCCCCCCCCCAGTCGATATCAGAGTAATGGTGTGAACGGCCGGTCAAACGATGACCCCTGAACCGATATCAGCCGAGGTTAAGTTCAGCTATATAGTAGCAATTAACCTTTACTACTGAGATGTTATCACACTCGCGAACCGTTTTCTGAATTGTAGGTAGATATTTCTTAACTATACTTCAAGTGACAGAGCAAGGGGTTTTAGATGACAGGGCAATACCTTTAGATGATTACATCTGCGCCACCCAGCACAGAACCATGTACGTTACGTGGTTACACAGATAATGTAGAGGTGTGTGTGTTTCGGTAGTGCCGACGGTGTGGATTTTAGACCGTGTAGACGTTTGGATATTTTTGTAGTGCCGATTGTGTGATTTTAGACCCTGTAGAAGTGTGTATATTTTCGTAGTGCCGACTGTGTGGATGTAAGACCATGTTAAAGTGTGTATGTTTCGGTAGTGCCGACTGCGTGATTTTATAAGACCATCTGTTCTCCCGGATCCACTCTGCTGACAGAGAAAGATTCGATCAGGTCTTACCGCCGCGCGTTGTGAATAATTGAGTGCCAGGAGAGGCATGACCAAATTCCCGGAGAGGCATGACCAAATTCCAGGAGAGGCATGACCAAATTCCTGGAGAGGCATGACCAAATTGCAGGAGAGGCATGACCAAATTCCAGGAGAGGTATGACCAAATTTCAGGAGAGGCATGGCCAAATTCCCGGAAAGGCATCACCAAATTCCAGGAGAGGAATGACCAAATTCCAGGAGAGGAATGACCAAATTCCAGGAGAGGCATGACCAAATTCCCGGAGAGGAATGACCGAATTCCCGGAGAGGCCTGCCCGATACAGGGCGGGCTGAAGTCACCAGGTCGGCGCGGAGTACTCACCAATTTTCCAGCGGCGTGCCCAAACAGCGTGGGGCGGGCCAGAAGCGCTAATCATCCCCCGCTTTGTGCCCCGCCGAGGAAAATCAATGAATGAAGGAATGAGCTTTATTGCAGTACACGGCACAGCATATGGCTACAGTACGGCAGTAATCAACACAATAATACTAAACACTATGACTACAGGGATATGGAAGGAAATGGCGGATTGAGATGTTGTATCTTACTTATCTATTTATTTGGAAGTAGAATTAGCGTGGCACAAAACCAGCCGACATGCAGGTGGGAGGACAGGTGTAAAGGTGCAGGGACAGGTATAAAGGTGCAGGGACAGGTGTAAAGGTGCGAGGACAGGTGTAAAGGTGCGAGGACAGGTGTAAAGGTGTTAAGGTGCAGGGACACGTGGCTGGTGGACCCTGCCATATAGGCTATATAAGGTGCCAGAAATAAGCGTCTTACAGGCAAAGGGCACAGCATTTTCTATCTGAAATGATGACAAAGCTGTGGAAATCGAAAATTGTCCTTGTGTAATGTATATCTAACGGTAAATAACTAACATATTGAAAGTCCTTGTGCATGCCAGCTTTATTTAGTACTGAAAAAGAAGAGACCATAATCCCTGCCTACCGACCTAAAATATTTCCGACCATCAATCGGAGACCCAGCATTAATATCATTACTCTTGCATCAGGCGGGAATCGGGTACTCTGGCGGTTTCCGGCCGCACGCGCCGAATCCGCGGCTGTCAATACCGGGCAGATGACGTATGGCGGGAAGATGATGAGGTCTTTTGTCGACCTGCTCCAGGAAGTGCCTATAGGGTCCGAAATTGGAGCGCGCTAATCATCGTACGTACAGGCTGGCACGCCGTGTTGGTAGGTTGGTTGGTATGGTGTAAGTAGGTACTACCCTCGTAGAACGGCTACTATGAAGTAGGTACTACTTTTGTAGAACAGCACTATGTTGTAAGTAGGTACTACCCTTGTAGAACGGCTACTATATATAGAATACAACACGGTGTACTAGTATTCCTTATGTCATACCTGTGACGCAAAAACGTTCGATACGGGTGTTCCGGACCGTGTGATAACTTTCCGCATCACACAGGCTCGAAGTTTGTATCACACAGGCTTCCTTGGAGTATATCGAAACATTTCGAGCGGGCCGAGTGCGACACGGTTGGCAATTCGAATAGCTGATTCGGACGTTTGACTGGAACATTGCTGTTGTAACACTTTTTGTTCGAGGGCACCAAATTTGTTCAACTTCTGGTGCATTTCGCATCAAAACATGGGTTTTCTCAGGTGGGTATGACATAAATAGAATACAACACGGTGTATTCCGCATCACCCTCGGTCCCAGCCGTCGGGCGATCCAACCTGCGGTCGGGCTGGTACCTCGAGTGATACGGAATACACCGTGTTGTACCACCCTGACCGCGGGAAGATGAGGAGGGTGATCCGACCCGCGGGAGGGCTGGGACCGAGGGTGATGCAGAATACACCGTGTTGTATTCTATACATACACACCTGACAAAACACATGTTTCGATACGAAATGCACCAGAAGTTGAAAAAATGTTGTGTCCTCGAACAAAAATTGTAACAACAGCAATTCTAACGTGCGAATTCGGTATTCGAATTTTCAACCGTGTCATACTCGGCCCGCTAGAAACAGTTCGATTTACTCGAAGGAAGCCTGTGTGATACAACTTCGAAGCCTGTGTGATACAGAAAGTTATCACACGGTCCGGAACACCTGTATAGAACATTTAGTGGCCCAGGTATGACATAAAGTGTAAGTAGGTACTAACCTTGTAGAACGGCTACTATGGCGCAGGTAGGTACTACACTTGTAGAACGGCTACTATGGTGTAAGTAGGTACTACCCTTGTAGAACGGTTACTACGGTGTAAGTAGGTACTGCACTCGTAGAACGGCTACTATGATGTACAAGTAGGTATGTACTACAGTTATAGAACGGTTACTATGGTGTAAGTAGGCGCTACACTTGTAGAACGTCTACTATGAGTAGGTAGGTACTACCCGTGTAGAACGGCTACTACGGAGTACTACCCCTGTAGAGCGGTTACTATGTTGTAAATAGGTACATAGTACTAGGACTGTAGTACTTACATAGTAGCCGTTAAAGAACCATTTATCGACCCAAGGGTCATTCCCGATGTGAATGGGTCTCAACATTACAGTCCAAGGGCCGCAACTGGGGCAGTTACTGTCGTATTGAGGTCATTAGGCGGCTTTGTTTTCAAACTGTCATTACAGACCCCTGCGATTTCGCCCTGCCAATGATAAGCCCCTCGCAGTTCAGCCCCTGGCTGTGAAGAGAGAGTAGTCGGCCCACCCTCTGCCCTCAGCGGCTCCCGGAGTGGATCTGGGAACAGACGAGTGGAAACGTCCTAGCGGGTGGCTAGCCCCGACTCCCCGCTACAGTCACCTCCCGACCCCTGGTGATAAGCCCCCGACTCCCCGCTACAGTCACCTCCCGACCCCTGGTGATAAGCCCCCGACTCCCCGCTACAGTCACCTCCCGACCCCTGGTGATAAGCCCCCGACTCCCCGCTACAGTCACCTCCCGACCCCTGGTGGTGAGCCCCCGACTCCCCGCTACAATCACCTCCCGACCCCTGGTGGTGAGCCCCCGACTCCCCGCTACAATCACCTCCCGACCCCTGGTGATAAGTTCCCGACTCCCCGGCGTGCGCAACACGGACCTGCCGTGCTTGACTAAAACCTAACCGTAACCCCTAGCCCTAACCCCTAACCCTAGCCCTAACCTTAGCCCTTAACCCCTAACCCAGGGCACTCACCTTCCGACCCCTGGTGCACCAGATGGGAGCTCATGTCCCTCTCGATGCCGCTGGGCACGCAACACGGCCCCACCGTGCCGCTCAGCAGCAGCCTTCGGCAGAACCTCTGCTTGTGCCGCGGCCGCTTCGCCCTGCCCGGGCCCGGGGACGGTGCCGAGGGGCCCTCCTCGCCGGTCGCCTGCATCTGTGCGTACGCAAACCCCCGCTGCCGGTCCGGGCTGGCGGCGTTCGCATCACAGAGGCGGGCCAGAGGGGCACAGCTGCGCGGCGGGACTGTCGAGTCTTCGGCAGCCTCCACAATTACGAGTGAACTCCATCACCGGAACACCGATTCCCAATCAGCTGGCGGGCCGCGGCCTGGAGGAGGGGGCGGGGGGAGGGGGTGTGGGGGCCCGCACGCGCTGACTTCATGTGTACGCTGTAAGCAGACCAGAAGGGTGCATTCCAACCAGCACTGCGGTAATGATGTTTGGGTCGTGTTGGCTCCGTTTCCGGGAATCCTCCTCTCACGCAGCTACCGAGCCTTCCCGGAGGGAGGAAATGTCACTTCAGTATCGATCCAGGCGGAGCCTAGCGGGCCGTGCCGTACTGCACCTCCGTGGACACTCGCTATCAACAAGGGGACAAACAATCTATAAAGTTCACGTCTTGTCTTGTCTTAGGTCCGAATCATGAACGATTTATTGCTATATACAGTCAAAACTTCAGGGTACTTGGTCTATGTAGACAGCTTGTCGCTATAGACAGGACTCTTAATGCTTATGTCAATGGGGAAATTGTGTAAGAGACCACCAAGAAATGGTCGCAATGCCCAGGTGGTCTCTTGGACGGGTTTGACTGTATATTAATGGCCAGTTGGTCCTTATGTAGAGGTGGTCACTAGTACAGGTTTGACTGTATATCAATGGCCAGGTGGTCCTTATGTAGAGGTGGTCACTTGTACAGGCTTGACTGTATGTAAATGGCCAGGTGGTCCTTATGTAGAGGTGGTCGCTTGTACAGGTTTGACTGTTTATCAATGACCAGGTGGCCCTTATGTAGAGGTGGTCACTTGTACAGGCTTGACTGTATGTAAATGGCCAGGTGGTCCTTATGTAGAGGTGGGCACTAGTACAGGTTTGACGGTATCTTCTGGTACTTCTCTAACCAACATATGACAGCAAAGATACCCAGTCTTACTACACTGCCGTTTTCCGGTACATAACTCCTCTGACACCCCGATTGTTATCTCCGAAAATAGTGGACAATGGTTGGAGACCAGTCCTGTGGAAAGTCGGCACGGTGCCCAGACGACATTGACTGCCCGGCACGACAATCATTATTGAGAGAGGCTCAAGGCGTCCGATATAAGCTATAACACAGGACCGGCGTTTGGTGCCGCAGGCAGGTTGCGTTTTCACAAAAACGCCGATGTTGACATGTGAAACGACGCACCAGTTACGGCGTCACCACCCAGCCTAGTGCGGTGCTGATGTTGACATGTGAAACGACGCACCAGTTACGGTGGCACCATAGCGCCTAGGCTTGCCGTTCGAATCCAGGTAAGCAATATCTACAGACAAATCAATCTCTACAACTGGATGGGATGCGGAGATCACCTCCGGGTGTTTCCAGTGACATCCATCACTCCTCTTCAGCGTCACGAGCCGCCAAAACGACTCAACACCAGTGAGCTGTGAGAAAGACGTCACCAGTTTACAAATCCTGCGTTTCTACCCGCCTGATACCGATGCTGTTAGTGTCAGTCAGAGGCGGAAATACTCCAAATGAAAACCCCTTGTCCTTGCCCGTGCTTCAGAGGCAGCCAAATATCTGACATCAGCCCAGACTGACATCAATAAGTTTGTCTGGCCGCTGGGAATAACGCAGTGGCTATAATAATGGTGGATCAAGGTTAATCAAGGTCATATGCTCGAGTTTAGAAACAATCAGGACTGAAATAGAAAGATTTTGTCTGTCTAAGAATCACTATTGTTGTTATAAGTTATTATCTTATCCCAGTTTATATTACTATTCTTATTTGAATACCCTTTTGTATCATTATCACATCCTACTTTTTTTGGTACAAGGACAACTATTGATTATCATACATTTTGTTTAGTATAGAGGAGAAGGGCATAGCACAAGCTGTTTGCAGTTTCCCATCCTCCTGCGCCGGGTTCTATGCATTCTTTACTGTATTGTTTTATGTATTTTTTGTGTGCGAATAAACAAACAAACAAACAAACAGCAAACAATCATTATGTTTTCAGAATCTTTAGTTTTCAGTCTCACCCTTTGCACTACAATATTCCTCTAGGTAGAACACAGTACAGACAGATGTCATTCTTTCCACAAACTGTGTCTGAGTGGAACTTGCTTCCTGCAGAGATGGTGACTGCCCCATCCCTGGAATCCTTCAGGGATAAGGTGGCAAATCTACACTAATCATTTACAGTAGACCCCCAAGACATAGACAGACCATTACATCAAGCTACAACAGACAACCTTCTGTACCAGCACCCCTGTTAAGTGTGGCAGAAACATCAGCAAGATGATGGTGGCCACCTAAACACTAAGAAGAAGAGTTGTTCTACAGGCGGGTTTTCAGCACCAGGGACAGGCCCATGTGACAGCAGCAGCGGTGAAACATTGATCAGGGTGAGACGGTTACAGGTTCTGCACAACCAAGCGCGATTCTCCATCTCCACCATTTCTTCTCCCACGTGCGTGAGGTGTGGCTCTCCTCAAACGCGGGACCCCATTTAACGGATGGTTCCGGTAACGCCCCTAGCCGAAGCTAGGTACTCATTTTCACCTGAGTGAAGTAATGGAAGTCGTGCAAAGTGACTTTTCTAAAGGCACAAGATCGGTGACACGGCATGTATAGAACCTGGGCCTGGGCCCAAGGAGCTGCCGATTGCGCCACGCAATGATCATAGATATCTACCAATCAACATATCCAACATAGATTGTTTACAAAGTCAGTAACTGAACAAATATACCTATTCTGCGTTTGTGGAAACTATCTGGCATTAGATTTTAAACCAATACAAATTCGCCACTGTTCTTTGGTGGTGCACACAAAATACTGTAAATGCATTTAAGATCGCGGGGATTTACTTTCGTGGTAGCGGGAAAATTTAGATGTCGCGTTGGTTTTAAGTTAGCGGTAGTGCCATTTGTAGTCTGTAGTTTCATACTATAATGGAAAATGTTCGTGGTGGTTTTAAAACCGCGAACATAAAACCACCGCGAACATTTCTGTCAAGTAAGCTATCGTTTATGCTATTGGTGTCAGGAAAAGGCACCTCATTGTAAATGCCACCAGACTGCGGCGTGACCGAAAGTACGACGTCTAATACTGTAAATACAGAAATGTTCACGGAGGTTTTATGTTCGCGGTTTTCGCGGTGACCACTACACCGTGAACTTAAAACCACCGCGAACATTTATCTATTATAGTATGAGGCTGCAGTCTTTGGCGCTACCGCGAAATTAAAACCACCGCGAAAACTCCATTTTCCCGCTACCGCGAAATTAGATCCCCGCGAACTTCAATACATTTACAGTATATACGGCTATGGAGACGCCCTCATTATGCAACATTAGCGCAACATTAACCAGGAATAGTGGGCCGGATCATACCGTAGGCGTTACGGCTATGGTAAGGTCATGTCAATGTTCATTACTGCAGCTGAGGAAGCAACGTTTATGGGGACTTTCTCGGGAAAGGTTCGTCCCCTGCATGCCAACATCACCGTCTACAAAACTGCAGTACGGCAGACGCCGCTAGATGCCGCCAGAGCACGGTGAGGTTTGCGTTGGCGTGAAAGCATTGCTGTGATTGTAAAGCAAAATGCAAGGTTTATAAATTAGATTACTTGAAGTCACTGATCCTTTTATCTATTTACCTGCAAATGTTAAGGATGGAGGTGAAGGTTCAAGGGCTCGGGGAAGGCAGCACATACACATTTAACCTTTTGGCGAATGTAATGAAGTCAACTCTATTGTCCTGTTTATTTTTGGGTGTCACGGGGTACACAGAGTATGCCATAGTCACCAGAGTATGCCAGAGTCCTATCAATATGTTCTGTCATTTGTTTAATCTTCCTGATCATGATGGCTTAGATATCATTGAACGAAGGCAACTGTATTTTGCTAACTTGTTTCCGCATCAGTTTTGGGTGCCCAATGTATGTCATCCACAAAGTCCCATCAGTATGGCCCAAATTACAATCACATTTGCACCGATCCCCCGGGACCAGCGCCCCTCCCCCGGGACCAGCGCCCCTCCCCAATCCGCGCCGGCCTCCTGCAAAATGATTCCACGCGACGCCGCGGAGCCATTAACTCATTTATAATGCAATATTCATGAACTTTCCCGACCCGTGCACTTTATATGGGAACCAGTCGGAAACAAAGCAAAGTGAATCGGGTGTGTTATATACCAATTGTCATGGTAGACAGTGGGGGCCAACATTAACATGGCGTGATAGTCTTGACTCTCGTGTGCATACCAATTGTCATGGTAGACACTAGCATCAACATGGCGTGGTAATCGTAAATTTCATGTGCATATAGAAATTACGGTAGAGTTTGGTGTTCGTGAAAATGAATGAGTTAAGAGTGTAACTCCAACACAAATACAAGGAAAGTCTCGAGCTCGGTTTCAGAAAGTAAACAGATGTTACTAGAAGAAAGTGGGCTATTAAGAATTTGCGAAAGATTACACTCTGTGGTGTGGTGCAACAAAATTGACATATCCTATATAGTATCAAAGGGTGTGGTTCTTCCACCACCACTGTTCCCTCCATGACACCAAGCAATAGTTTTACCAACAAACTACCCGTTACCAGCGATGTAGGTGTGGTTACCAGCGGTGTAGGTGCGGGGTTAAGACAGGGTAAGATTTTAGAGTGCCACATTTATCCTTTTTGCGTATTGAACATGCTGGTGGAAGATTTTGCTCCCCAAAATTAACGAGTGAACGTTAATTGCTGTTTCATCTGAGGAAATCTAGACCCACTTTGCCCAATCTCCCCAACACAAAATCTGTGGAAATAGAGAGACGGTTATAGAAATGGAAATAGAGAGTCGGTTTTACAAAAATTATGACGTTATCATCAGTGCCCATGCTCGCAGATACCGTTTTCGGGTGGTACCCCGGCCTCTTTACTGGTGGTACCCCGGCCCTTTTAGTGGTGGTACCCCGGCCTTTTTAGTGGCGGTACCCCGGCCTTTTTAGTGGTGGTACCCCGGCCTTTTTAGTGGCGGTAACCCGGCCTTTTTAGTGGTGGTACCCCGGCCCTTTTAGTGGCGGTACCCCGGCCTTTTTAGTGGTGGTACCCCGGCCTTTTTAGTGGTAGTACCCTGGCCTTTTTAGTGGTAGTACCCCGACCCTTTTAGTGGTAGTACCCCGGCCCTTTTAGTGGTGGTACCCCGGCCCTTTTAGTGGTGGTACCCCGGCCCTTTTAGTGGTGGTACCCCGGCCCTTTTAGTGGTGGTACCCCGGCCCTTTTAGTGGTGGTACCCCGGCCTTTTAGTGGTGGTACCCCGGCCCTTTTAGTGGCGGTACCCGGGACCTTGTTATAAACGCGGCCCCTTTTGTATCGATCCTAATCGATATTGCCCCGGTGGCCCCTCAGAATCGATCCTGATCAATATTACCCCCGCACCTCATCCATTATTGATCAGCAGCACAAAGGCTGCCGCCACCACCCGTCCCTCCCCCGGTCTGCAGCGCGCTGATTGGTCCACGTAGAGGCCTGCCTCGCGCTGATTGGTCCGCGCGGCTGCCGATCAGTACGCTGATTGGTCGGCTCGGCTGTGGATCGATCCCTGCTCGGTTGTGGCGTGGTCGTGCCGGCGGTGCGGCAGTGCCTCTCCGGACGGGCGGCGGTCGGACAGCGGGACTTGCAGCGGGGTGGGGCCCCAGTCATGTCACGGGCTCACCATGTGCACCAAGAAAGAAGGATGCATCCCAACTGTGGACCTTACCGACAATTGGACTCTCTTCGCCATAGTTATAGGATCCATTATTACACTGGGTTTTATAAAAATGACCTTCACCGCGGTACGATACGGCCTGATGGATCCCCCTAAGGTGGGTGCTTCTGTACCTCTCGGCTCCCCTTTGGCTCCGCTCCTCTCGGCTCTCCTCTCGCCCCTGCTTCCCTCTCGGCTCCCCTTATTAAGCTCCGCTCATCTCGCCCCTGCTTCCCTCCCGGCCGTCTCCTCTAAAGGCTCCAGCAAACACACTCTACATATCACTCT
>NC_049980.1:34902619-34904239 GCF_000003815.2 Branchiostoma floridae | reverse complement strand
TGCGTGTTTGTTGGAAGTTGAGATTCTTTTGTCTTTTGATAGTCTTGCATTTAAACGTCTCTTCCATTTAACGGCGTTCTAAACACGTTTATTCCATCAACATGGCATAACGTTACTCCGCGTCCATGAATGAACTGTCGTCATCGATAGACATTCTCACACATCAACAGCCTTTATAAGGTATATAAGAGTACCAAAACCCTGCTTGGAAAGTGGCCCCTTGTAGGGGTTGTGTAAAGCGTCCTCTTGAATTGATTGAAACAGATAGCGGATCTTTCTATATGTTCGCTTGAATCGGGACGCCATGTGAATACACGAAGCGTGTAAAGATGGTGTTATAAAAATAATCATGTGCGATGGGAGCCTCATATGATATGATAACACTGTATATAAGTAGACTGGATGTTATGCAGTATTTTGAGTGAGAATCCCCCATCAGAAATCGATCGCCACTGGCGACAGTGCCAGTATTGGTTCCTGTGTTTTATTATTTATACCGTGCCTGCGTGCTGCGTACCATGGCGTATCACCCCTCCCCATACGCACCGCGCTAAAGTGGGTCAGTGGTGAGGCTTTCCTCACTGTACACAGATATCAACACTGGCACCGTGATGACTTCGGTTGGGGGGATACAAAACTTGTTTTATTTTTATCTATTATATATTAATCTAGTAGGGTAGTCAGTTTTTAAGAAACTGATTTCCAATTCAGCTCTGAAATGTGGAAGGAGAGGGTTGGGATCTGCCTCCCTATACCATTCCCCCAGACACAGTGGATAACAAGCAACCCACTTCCCGTTAAATTTGGCCTCAAACCGGCTATGGGACAACCTTAAACTTTATAGTGTCCAGCTCTACAGAAGTGTGAGGTTTGGTTGGTCAGTTTGTGTGTGATGTAGCCGGTTATATACAGGAATACCAGACTCCAGCCCTAAACCTAAACCCTCTCCTGGACATGACGTCACCGGTAAAGCGCTGGTCGCAGATCGCGCGATAGGAGGGTAATTGGTCCGTAATGGCAGCCCAGCCACATCGACTTCATTTTACAGATGACATCCTTATCCTCTGGAGACCCAAAAACTAACGCGCGCGGGCGAAAAAAAGAGAAAATCCAGCAAAAATGAAAATGCTGCTTAACCACCCGAGTAAACACCCAGACCATTTTCCCCCGGGCTTGGTTTGTCTTATGTTCACCTGCAGTAAGACTGAGACAATCGTCGCCATTTCAATCATGTTTGTATCGCCATTCTTGTTTAAAGGAACAAGGGCACAGTCCATGTCCATGTCCGGCAGCGGTCAAGTATTCCCGGCCAGTCTTTAAGCGGAATGGGCAATTTTGGCTGGCGGTTTGTCGCACTGCGTAAAAGTTTAACTACGGGGCGAACGAAGGGTGCACACGGGGTTTTCCCTGTAACTATGAGGTCCGCACGGGGGTTTCTGTAACTACGGGGTGAGCCAGGGGTGCGTATGGGGGTTTCCTGTAACTACGGGGCGAGCGAGGGGTGCGCATGGGGTTTTTCGTTACTGTGGGGCGAGTGAGGGGTGCCTATGGGGGTGTCCGTAACTACGGGGCGAGCGAGGGGTGCGCATGGGGGTTCCCCGTAACTACGAGACGAGCGAG
>NC_049980.1:34891521-34902519 GCF_000003815.2 Branchiostoma floridae | reverse complement strand
TCGAGAAGTGAGGCCATGACTGATCTATTTGTTACGAGTATCTACTAGAGAGTGTAATTTCAAACACTGTTGACTAGATGGTCGTTCTTTGAAAGCGTTATTGGGCATGTGTGTAGTGCGCCATGAGGAAATGTCAAGAGAGGTCTTGCTTTGGGAACCAGGCGAGCCGCGCAGACGTGGCCGCCCTTCGGTCACACTCAGGAAGCTACTGCTGGAGGACACGGGTTTACAGGCCGGCGAGCTCCGTTCGAGCATGCTGGATAGGAACATGTGGAGTCGATGGTGTCACCTCCACGAGGATGAACTGAACTGAACTGAACTGAACTGATGAGTGGTGTGATCAGTGTCAACTACAAAGGAGCGGACTGATGGCAGACACCATAACCACACTCGGCTCGTCAGCACCATGGACAGGGTGTCCACTGTAACTGTGAATCGCCCTGGATATGGAGACAATATCGTCTCTTGGGTGGACTTTGTTGGAGTAATTTTGTCTACTTTTATGCATATGGCTGAACTGACTGCAGTCACAGAGATCAAGTTGGTAATCTATTGGCTTCTTGCAGCTGACGCTGGTACTGCAGCAAAACTTCCATTTTTTGGGGGTTATCATTTCTACATATCTCACAAACTATTCAATACTCTTTCTTTTAGTAGTTTCTTCTTGGTGGAATCCCCGTGTATACGTCAGTTTATCGTCCTTGGTGGATTATCCTCACACACCTGACATTTTCCACACCGGTGCGTGAGATTTAGCTCGTCTGAAAGTCACCTTCAGCAAGGCGACGTTCGATACTAATGCAGTCTTCGACTGTCGCAAAATCAATCTTCGACTGTCGTAAAATCAATCTTCGACTGTCGTAAAAATTGTCATCAAACCAACGTCGTGATAAACTGTCAAAAACTCTACACTCCAGTCTTGCATCATACCAACCAACCAACCGTGTAAAACCTACTCACTAGTCGTATCAGTAGATGTTTTAATAAGAACCTACCTACCAGCCTTACCTCACACCGACCTGCCGTTTGTGTATTATTGGCAAGGTATCAGCACGGATACCACTGCAGTTTAGATCTTGTGGTGTGCCCCATGTTATGTACGCTGCATTGTGGGTATTGAAATGGTTAAGATGATGATGTGCTTACCTAAAGCAATGTACCGTTTACTTTCTAGCCACCCTTATAAAAAGCCAAACATTGCAACATTTTGTTTGTTTTGTTTTGTTTTGTTTTGTTTGGATACCTGTCACTGATGTATTGTTCCACCATTCTTCCTGGAGTCCGTAACAATCCATATACAATAAAATGAAACATAAGTAACACAATCTATACAACATTAACAGGAAACTATGTTAACAATATAAGATAACCTTATTGCGCAACAATTGTACAAGGTACAGAGTATGGCACCTACTGATACATACTGCAATTCTATGAGGCTAATCTACTTGATACAAGGGTGAAAAGTATGGAATGAAAATTGTCTTTTACAACCATTGGAGGGATTTCTAGCGTCTCTAGACATTTAAATAATACATTTTTCCTGTGTATACCAAGCAGGGGTTCTCACATGTCATAATGTATTTGAACTTGCTATTTAAGTCCATTGAGGTAAATCCCGGTATGTAAGATGATAGCCTTGTGTACAGTGTATTACATATAACAGAATATATAGAACTAGGTTATCACACTATAGCTGTACATTGCAACGTTAACAACAGCCCATCGCCATTCTAGCAACCCGAAAACCCCAGCGGCCCCTCTCAAAACGACAGCTGAAGATGTATCTAATGGACGAAGGCGGAATATTTATGCTGTTTCCCAAGTCAACATGTTCAGGGCGTGATTTTTTGTGGATCGCTCGGGTAGACTGACTGTTTTAGGAAGAAATTTTGGATGTTTTCTGCGATATTGTTATATTATACCATTTTACCGCCATGCTAGACAGAGATGCACGGTCTGATATTATTAGTGGCACCTCTTATGAATATGAGGATGAACTGAACTTAACTGTGGGATCCGTGGTTCATGACGTCATGGAGGCATCCCGAGGTGGTGATTGGTTCGGCCCGTCTTTGTAGTGCCGCCGGCAGGAGGCCCGGTTTTGTACAGGAAGGCGCAGAAATGACACATCTTCGGTCGCTGAGACATCGCAGCGCAGTCGCAGCCTCTGGCGAAGGGAGATTCCACATTCTTTCTAACACGCGTCTGGACACTTCTACACACACTTAGCACGGCCCCTGTTGGCAGTGGTACAACAGTGGTTACTCCACACCATGAACACAATGGGTACAATCATATAGCAACAATTTTAGTCTGTTCGCAGAAACCCATTAAAAACGGATCTGATGTGAGGATTCAGTTCATTAAAAACGGGTCAATCCACCAACAATCTGCAAATCAAGGTAACCGCAGATATGCCGAAATAATTGTTATATACCGACACGTACACTCTCTGAAAACGTACACTTATATCTGTGTCCTAATTTGACATTGTGTCATTTTTTTCGTTTGCTTAGAAGAATGGCATCCACGTGCACATCAATTTTCGCCCCCCCCCATAAAAATTTTTAACCATGCTTTATCGTACGAAGTAGCTGCAAAAGAAGCATAAAGAGATGAATATCGTGAAACATAATAATGCCAATGTTAAGTCTGAGGTCAAAGAAGAAGAATAAAGAATAATGTGAAAGCAAAAATTAAGAATCTATTGTTCGGTGTTCTATACTCTATGTTTTTTTAATTTGCTCAATCTTTCAAACCACTTATTTCATATTGAGGTTTTTCTGCCAAACGGGTTTTATTCCTACGCTCGCATCAGTTTTGGGATTTCCTGAGGATGTCATCCATATAATCAAGTAAACATATTGTTTTATTGCCCCAGAGCGCCATCTGGCGATACGCTGACAAATTACTATAGCCAAGAAATGATGGATATTTTGACAGATGAATGGTACCCAGCCATCTCAAAGCTGAATTTCCCGCCATAGCTGTGTCACAGCCTCTATAACAGTGTATTTTCAGTTATCTGTGGTAACAGTCATGTGACAGATCATCCAGCTCAGTTTACCGGTGTCCTTTTGACACTGTACCGCCGTCCTCATACTATTACGTTCTCTCTCCTGATGGGCAATTCTGGGTTTGGTACGCCATTTTGTTGTGTCGTCATGTGATAGCCTGGATGGAGCGCGCTGATTGGCTCCGTGGAAACCATAGTATGATATGAATCTGGCTTGTACTGGTTTACACTATTCTCGAAGGTTCATTTTCGCAGCATCTTTGGGCATCTAGATCCCAGCTATATTGTTATTTGGCCCCACAGAAGGTAATTTTCCCGCGCGTTGGCGTTTCGGACGTCCCAGCGTTTGTTTCGTGTGGCTAGGTGATGTAGACAGGACCGCATCATGTGCATGAAGAAGGAAGGATGCATGCCGGAGGTGGATTTCGATGACAACTGGACGGTGGTGGCGGTGGTTGTGGGAACCATGATCTCGCTGGGGTTTGTTTACATGGCGTACATGGCCTTCCGATTCGGTTTGCTGGACCCGCCGCAGGTACGTACGGGTAGGAAACGGCTGTGGGTAACGTTAGACTCACCTCAGGTACGTACGGCGTACATGTACATGATGTAGGAAACGACTGGTGTAGCGTTAGACTCACCGCAGGTACGTACGGCGTACATGGCCTTCCGCTTCGGGCTGCTGGACCCGCCGCAGGTACGTACAGGTACGGCTGGGGTTAGGGTGGGTGTAACGTCATACTCACCTCAGGTACGTACGGCGTACATGTACATGATGTAGGAAACGGCTGTGTGTAGCGTTAGACTCACCTCAGGTACGTACAGGTAGGAAACGGCTGGGTGTAGCTTTATACTCACCTTAGTACGTACGTGTAGGCGATGGCTGGGGGTAACGTTAGTATCACCTCAGGTACGTACAGGTAGGAAACGGCTGGGTGTAACGTTAGACTCACCGCAGGTACGTACGTGTAGGCGATGGTTGGGTGTAACGTTAGACTCATCGCAGGTACGTACAGGTAGGAAATGGCTGGGGGTAGCGTTAGACTCACCTCAGGTACGTACAGATAGGAAACGGCTGGTGTAGCGTTAGTATCACCTCAGGTACATACAGGTAGGGAACGGCTGCGCGTAGCGTTATACTCACCTCAGGTACGTACAGGTAGGAAACGGCTCTGTGTGTAGCATTAGTATCGCCATAGCACCAAGCTGGGGTAGAAAATATATGCGTAATCTGTGAACAGCGCGTGAGGGTGAACGATTGATGTCTTGTACAGTGGATTGATGCCTTGTACAGTGTTTTGTATTGTTAGATCATCTGCATTTATTGTATCAAGAATGCAAATAAAAATACTATTAGACCATACGCTTCATATGGCATAGGAAGTGCTATATAATGCTGGGCGTATCAGCCATAGTACCAAGCTGGTTTAGGCTGTAGTATGGTGGGTTGTCAATATTAAATAGCGCGTGAGAGTGATGGGTTGATACCATGCACCGACCTTCAGAGCATTTGTGCAGATTATATCAAGTATGCAAAGATACATGCTACGTATACATGGTCTTTCGGTTTGGGGAATTGTAGCCGAATGATCGTGTACGTTTGGCGTACCGTATTGTATACTGCTGAGTCTATCGCAATAGCACCTAGCTAGGTTAGAAGATATCGTCTCCCCAAGGACGTCCTTGGTCTCCACTAGGCCTTTCTGAACGGTTAGAGATAGTAGAACTCGGTGGATGGTTATTTACCAGGAGAGCTGACCTGCAAAACATTTAGCTTTGGACTTTGGACAAATATGTGGTGACCAATTTCTCCTAGCAAACGTCACTATTTCATCCTGTAGCAAGAGTACTTAGTCTGTTAGGGGCCATACTGTACCGTCATTGCACCGAGCTCGTTTGGAAAATATAGTATGGAGGCCTGTCAACAACGCGTGAGCTTTCCGAGATTGATCGATAGATAGTACCGACCATCCGAACATTTGCATCTATGCCATCGAGGATGCAAACATACACACTACGGACAACTTATCAGTATAGCTAACGTTCGTCTGACACGGCAGCATTCTCCCTTTGAAAACAGACAGGTTCATACGTCACGATGTTGTCGTCTGTCGCGCTGTGGCAGCTGTGCCCTTGTGCTGCTGATTAACTTCAGGCCCTCATTAGCATCGAGATGAGGTAATTACCTATTAGATAGATGCATGTATAGCGCAGTTCGTATGTAAAGGTAGGTCTGTTGTACAATTTATGTGAAGGTGCAATGAAGGCCCGTAGTAACAGCCGTATTACAGTTGTTATTGTGTGAAGGTGCAATGTAGGCCTGCAGTAACAGTCGTATTACAGTTGTTATTGTGTGAAGGTGCAATGCAGGCCTGTAGTAACAGCCGTATTACAGTTGTTATTGTGTGAAGGTGCAATGTAGGCCTGCAGTAACAGCCGTATTACAGTTGTTCCTTCTGTGAAGGTATGTCTGCTGACGGGCGATTATATTCCAGATCATTCCAACACCACGGAGCCCCCCATGGACCTGTGTTGTGTGAAATTGCGCCACCTAGCGGTGAAAAATGATTCTTTTCTCAATCAGAAACGATTTATGATGCTAATGTCGATTCCCCGTCATCGAAGCTGGACGTCTGCTGATTTAGACGATTTGGCAGCAGTGAAAACGGCGGGAAAACAGCAACACCCCTGCTGTAAGGCCGGCTGCGAATCGTTAGTTTGGGGCGCACTCACTTCGTGTTAAGCTAAGGGCACAACGCGCCATACTTGCAACTGCGTGGTGTCTATGTGCCAAAACGTGGGCAATCGCACATAGATTATACGTTGTAGATACGTACAACTCACTTACCACTTACGCAACAAACGATGCACGCAACCGGCTCACGGCCAGACGTGGCGTGCAAACCACATACATGTACTTACATCTTAGCTTGCGCAACCGTGTGAGAGACGTGCGTTGAGACGTACTCCCTCCCTGCTCTTGCCAGTCCTTCCCCACGATTTCGGAGAAACGTTGCGGACGTGACCTCCCAAAAAACGTACGGATAAAAAGCATGTACGACGGGTTGTGCCCCTAACTTTAAGGCACAACCCGCCGTACGTGTAATTTGTCCGTACGTTTATTTGCGAGGCCAAGTCCGCCACGTATTTCTGAAAACGTTCAGGCTGTACAGGGCAGGCGCGTCGCACGTACTGGCACGTACAGGGGGCGAATCCGCAGCCCGATGGCACATAAAGTTTTGCCTCCACGTTAAGTTCTACGGCGTGCTTGCGTGCTTTCAAACACTTCGGAGGCGTACGGAAGCGGTACTTACCACTTACGGATCACAAAAGATTGCCCACGTTTTGGCACGTAGACAGCACGTATTTGCACGTACGGCGGTTGTGCCCTTAGCTTAAGAAGTGGAGTCATTACCATAGGTAGTCTAGGTCACATGATGAACCTCATATATCAAAGCCGTGTATCGTTAAGTTTAGGTAGAACCAAACTTGATTCTGACGCGCAAACGATAGATATAGATCAATATTGACATTTCTGTATACATTGATTGAAGCGAAGCCTCATAAACGAATTTTGGATGTGCGTGTATTTTCATCACTGATAACGTGAGTATGCTTTGGGGTTGCACGTCTGGTTTTCTTCTTCTTAATGTTATGCGGCGAGTCATGTCCCCTTGGGACACGTCTGCGCTCCATCAGTAGTTTATTTGGGATTTTAAACGTGCCGCCACACGTGCACAATCTACTGAAATCCAAACCGAACAGCAGCAAGGCCCTAGACAGGACTTATGATAATGAATTTAATGTGAATATTTTAGGCTTTCTTTCAAGCTAAAAGGCATACATGATTTGTTTATGTGTACCCTCTGCCACTTAGGATACAACATCCTGTGTTATTTATGTTACTTTCTGCTATTACGTTTTACGTTTTGCCCCGAGCATACTTAAAGGGGCATCCCACTCCACACGGGAGTGTTATTTTCAAATAGATATTAATTTTAGGAAGTAACAAATGCATACTACTTCACATTATACGATAAAGTACCCAGTTGCTCCACGTGCCTCAAAAGCATTCAGTTTTCTACTTAACTCCCCAAGTACCCTCTAATTGAATTAATTCTACGGCTGTATACAATGCAAAACTTTTAGGTAAGGCTACAAAGCTAATTTCAGGATCGCTAAGAAATCTAGTCTTGTTATGTGTTCTTATGAGCAATTTGCCTTCTCGGTGTGCTTGGCGATCCTCATGATCATTTCTTCCGAAACTATGCACGACAAAAAAAGTGTCTATGCGTATAGGGAATGCATGGGTAGGGTCTGCATGGGTTTAGTGAGTGTCATATTGTTTTACAAAACACACATCGCGCAATGTGAAGTCCACAAAATTCGGCTGATTATGTATTCATTGACACATTATAGATTGGAAAACGCCACCCCCTTCTGGAGTGGAATGCCCCTTTAACGCCTGGGCTCCCATATGAGGCACCATTGCGGCACGTCTGTGCGCACTTGCGGCATGTCTGCGTCCCATTTCTGTTAAGTTTAAGAGTTTGAATGTGCTGCTCGACACTCAGCCGAAATCCACAACAGAACGGCAACAAGGTCTTGAGCAAGGAAAGAAGAAAAGCTACACATTTGATGTGACCAAACAGGATACCAGCGTATATACACTATGTTCGTATATAAGTAAACATATACGGCCGTGTTCGTCTATGGGTTCATATAATTGCGAAAGAGACTACATATCTAATAGATGTGGATACCAGGCTGTATACCGTATATGCATCACGTTCGTATACGTATATACGGTCGTGTTTGCGTGTATACACCGTGCCGTATATATGTTCGTAAAGTGGCGTTCCAGGAGAGTGACGATGCAACATTGACGGAAGAAGCTCTGCACCCGGCCGTGCAATACTTGACCGTTGGGGCACAACGGAAAATCTGACAACCAGTTTACTACACCCTTCTTGGTTTTCTGTTTTTCTCAATGTTTCATGCTTATTGTCATGTCTGTCCATTCCCTGATATTATCCTCCCATCTTTTCCGATGCCCGCCCCTCTTCCTTCCTACCTGGACATTTCCCTGCATCTAGCATGATGGAATAGATTTATTTGTAAACTCCTGGCAGAAAGCTAATTACAAGGGTATACACACACGTAGATCCACTAACGTTATTGAGGTATACAGATGCCTATCGATGTATCTGATATTTCCGTGTACATTACTGTTGGGTTTGACTTCTTCCTTGTCGGCCGAGGCTGATGAATAAGCTGGTAAGGTCCTCCGTGCGCGGCAGAACCACCCCGATAGAGCCTCACGCTTACGTATTCAGAGCGCTGCTGAGGTTGTTATTATCACCGCCAGGACGCTTCCGGGTGTGTCTGTGATTTCTACAAGTCGGGACGGATTGTCGCGATATTGGACTGTCTTTGATTTTGAGGAGACCTCGAAATATTTGCATGTTGGGTCCCCTAGCGGCTTATAGAATGGTTTATTCATACATATATACATACATACATACATGGATATACTGAAACAACATTGCAGTCTGTTATACCTTGCTGCAAATTGGCTGAATTAAGTTTGTTTTAGTCTTAAAATAGCAATCTGCTCTTTCCCCCTAGCGGCTTATTCCCCCCTAGCGGCTGTTTGGCCCATCAACGTTAAATTTCCCCGACGCATTTCTCCACGACACACCTCACCTCACCTCACCTATCCCTTGAAACAGACACGACACAGGTGAGAGTTAATGACAGGGGAAGGCCTGACGTGCGGTTCACGTGAACTAACAGCAGGACCGAACCTTACTGATGTGGACATTACCGATTCGTCAAACGACAACACAGACATAATGGCGATGCAGGTGTGACCTGTTCGAGAGTCGTGTCACGTTCCAACCTGGGTTTAGAACAAACCACTTCAGGGAAGGAATGGAAGCATGGAGAAGACTGCAAGCTTTTCAGCAGTCTGTACGATATAAATCTGGCATTACTAGCGCCCTTCTTTGATTTGTGTTGCATCATTAGCCCATTACACAGTGTTGTGTCCCCACGGGACCACCTGTGTTGTCCCCGCGCTTTGGTTAGAATGTAACACAGCATCGCTTCTATAGTAGGGTATATCAGCGTAGTCCAGTACATCAGCACACACTTGATAACGTTAATATTCCACGGTTGTATCATTGCGCCATGTCGGGTAGCTTGCAGGAGGGAAGCTTGCAGATTGTCTGCAGACTGAGCTTGGCGTCAGACATGGTTTCCCAGGAAATGCGACGTGCTCCGGTCTAGAGCAGGGCTATTCTAACATCCGCACCATTCCGGATTCGCCGAGGAAGCCTCGTCTTGTAACGTACGGCGTACGGCCGGCTTCCATTATGACTCTGGATGATGTCATAGTCGACTTTAATGACTTCTGGACACAGGTGGCCGTCATTGTCGGGTCCCTGATAACGCTGGGGTTCGTCCGTATGACGTACCTGGCCATACGGTACGGGCTCATGGATCCTCCCAAGGTGAGCTGGGGGGGGGGGGGTCTTACCTGTCCGTACGGTACGGGCTCATGGACCCTCCCAAGGTAAGCCACGCGTGCATCGATGAAGGTTGGACATCCAGGTATAAGACATGCCAAAAAGCAGTTACTCAAGCAACTGGATATGATGTTGGAAACGGTCAGATGTTTCAGATAACATTCACTATATTTCGGATTCATGCACAGAGAGAGAGGGAGAGGAGGAGAGGAGGAGAGAGAGAGAGAGAGAGAGAGAGAGAGAGAGAGAGAGAGAGAGAGAGAGAGGGAGAGAGGGTGAGGGGAGAGAGAGAGAGGGGTAGAGAGAGAGAGAGAGAGAGAGAGAGATGCTATCACTGACTCAATTGTGTATACAGTCAAACCTGTCTATAGCGGCCACTCAAGGGACCGGACAAATTTGGCCACTATAGACAGGTGGCCTCTGTATAGAGGTGGTAACTTGTAGATAAAGTACCCAAGGGACCGACAAAAAGTGGCTACTATGGACAGGTGGCCCCTCTGTAGAGGTGGCCCCTAATACAGGTTTACATACTTAAGCATGTACATACTTAAGCATTTAAAGCAAGGCTAACACTAAATATATCGTTATAAAATGACATAAAGTGCATAAAGATATTTCATGGATTTCCATATGTGAAAATCGTTGGGTGGGTGGAATCTGTGTTAATGCTGGTAACATGCTGTAGTGTTCGCGCGTCACGACTCCAGGCAGTGCGATCATACCGGCCTGGGGCCCCTCTAGGGGTTTCAGGTAACGCGATTACAGCGGAACTGGGGTCCCTCAAGGGTTATCCTGCTGGGTGCAGTGGAGCATATTTTGTCTGCATAGATCAATCCAATGGCTTATATTTGCGTAGTTCTGTATCTGTGTGTCTTGTGGCCTCTCAGGGTTTTTCACAGATAACAGAGGCCCGTTTTGTCTACATCACCATCATTTTACGTACATGTGTATATAAATATGGAGTTCTGCACACTGTTGGTATCATTTCAACTTTATTTCAGGCTCTTGGCCAATATCACATAAAAACATACAATACAACAATACACATACACTTTATGTACAATAAAAAAAGTTAAATTAGCCGGGCTTTTGTAAACAAGATTCACATAGTGTGTCCAGAATTTGCTATGGAAGAAGGCATCTGAGTGGAATAATCGGGAGATAATGTTGTTTTTAGATGTGGCGATGCGTTGTACAAATGCATGCGCTAGTTTTCTCCTTCTAGCTACAAAAGTATCAATCCCATGTGTCACAAACATTTGGTATGGTTGGTGTCTTAACTTAATTATAAGTCCTGCAGATACCACACGTTAATCAAGGCGTCTGTGAAATGTACTAACAGGACGAGAACGTGTTGCATTTTACATCATTATTAATTCATAAGGACAAATGGACCCTGTAAATGGCAAATGCAAATCTTGGACTGTCATTTCACGACTCATATAGCCA
>NC_049980.1:34886065-34891264 GCF_000003815.2 Branchiostoma floridae | reverse complement strand
GATGAGGTATAGTCAACGGAAATATGGGTAATGAAATATTGACAACTCAAAATCATAAAAACGGCCAATGAACGGTTTTACACATAGGTAACAAACTGCGCTCCCGGCAGTTCGCCCTGAAACAACCCTTATCTCCCTCACACGTCTGTCTGTCGTGTCTCATAACCAGCCCGCGATCATGTAGGGAACAGATTTGACTCTTGCTGTGTCTTGTCTTATCTTAACGGTTTTTCTTTCAAATTTCAGGAAGAGGAACCTCCGAAAAGATACAGGAGGAAGAGGAAGGTGAGTTAACTAATCGGTGTGTGTACGTGCGTGCTCCTGTTTGTTTATGCACATATACGTGTATCTGAGTGTGTTCGTGTGTTTGTGCGTTAGTGCGTGAGTTATATTTTGGGTAGCGTTTGCGTGTTGTGTTTGTGTGTTTTGTGTGTGTGTGTGTGCGCGCGCGCGCGTGTGTGTGTGTGTAAATTTGTGTACATGTATGTACATGTGTGTAAATGTGCGTACGTGTGTGTACATGTGTGTACCTGTGTGTACATGTGTGTAATATGTGTAAATGTGCGCACATGTGTGTACGTGTGTGTACACCATGTGTGTAATGTGTGATGTGTGTACATGTGTGTGATGTGTGTACGTGTGTGTGCATGTGTATACATGTGTCTCCATGTATGTACATGTGTGTACATGTGTGTAACCGTACCTTCCCTCCGTTCTGTAGCACCATCATCACCATGGCAGCCATGGTAGCCATGGCACCCATCTGGGCTCGCACTCCCACATGGGCCATAGGAGTTCTCACGCAGACGTGTGTGTGTGTGTGTGTGTATCTGTGTGTGTACATGTGTTTCCATGTGTGTCCATGTGTGTACATGTGTGTACATGTGTGTACATGTGTGTACATGTGTGTACATATGTGTGTACATGTGTGTAATCGGACCTTCTCTCCGTTCTGTAGCACCATCATCACCATGGCAGCCATGGTAGCCATGGCACCCATCTGGGCTCGCACTCCCACATGAGCCATCGGAGCTCCCGGACAGACGTGTGTGTGTACATGTGTGTACATATGTGTGTACATGTGTGTGTACATGTGTGTAAATGTGTGTACATGTGTGTGATGTGTGTACGTGTGTGTGCATGTGTATACATGTGTGTCCATGTGTGTACATGTGTGTACATGTGTGTAACCGTACCTTCCCTCCGTATTGCAGCACCATCATCACCATGGTAGCCATGGCACCCATCTTGGCTCGCACTCCCACATGAGCCATAGGAGCTCCAGGACAGACGTGTGTGTGTGTACATGTGTGTACATGTGTGTACATATGTGTGTACATGTGTGTAATCGGACCTTCTCTCCGTTCTGTAGCACCATCATCACCATGGCAGCCATGGTAGCCATGGCACCCATCTGGGCTCGCACTCGCACATGAGCCACAGGAGCTCCCGGACGGACGTGCACCACCACCACAAGAAGCACTCCCGGGCCTCGCTGGCGAGCCACGAGGACGGCGCCGAGCTCAAAACCAAGTCCAAGGAGCTCACGTCAGGCAAGCAAACACTTTATCAGCTGCTTCGCCACTAGTTTTTTTCAACAGGAAGGAAATGCCTGTGATTTAAACAGGACAAACAAAAGAAAATGTCATGTTACCACAAGTATAAACCTTTCAAATCTTGTCATGGATTACGTATTTCTGGCACAGCGAGAAGTAGAAAAGCCTCTGATCATGACCTTCATACAATAGCCATGTTCCTGAATTCCACAGCGTATGCGCAGCGAGATGATTTGTGGGTAATATGTCAAAGGTGAAGGCCCCTATCTTGCGAACTATTCTTGACTAGACCATGCCTAATACACGTCCATGTTTTGTTTTGTCTTCACCTTTGACATATAACCCCCATAATGCAACTCGCTGCGCATTCATAGTTGAAACCATAAACAGGCTTATATAGGAAAAGATTAGAGAACGACCATATATGGAATGAACCTTTTGTTGAAGGCAATGAATTCATGAATGATCCTTATTTGGAGAGAATGACCATATATGAATGGTCCTTTTTTGGAGAGAATGCCCATATATGGAATAACCCCTTTGCTGTTGTTTTCCAGACTCCAAGGGCAGCGGTGACAAGCAGACGGAGGAGTCGGCTGTCTGATGGTGACGTCATCTCCACATATACAACTCCCTCGTTTTGCACGTCTCTGATTGGCTGGACCGACGGTTGCGGCTGCCTTTACCGAGCCGGCTGTTTCTGCATGGCCTGTGCGCAGACTCCTCTATATAAACTCATCATACCGAACTGGGACTGGGAACTGCTCCACATCACTCGCGCGCCCGCCAGACGCTTTGTACATAGCTCGCCGCGGCACGATACGGGCACGGCTCCCGCACGGCGGTGCCGGCAGCTGACGAGGGGGAAACACGGACCGATATCTGACCCGGGCAGGCCGGAGCCTGGACAACACCAGGACATCACGAGAAGACAAGGACGCGTTCCGCGGACATTGGACTTGTTGTTGGTGCTTACACGTAATATCACGTGATCATGAGCGAAATCACGCGTGACATTACGTGAGGACATCAGACGGCTGCGGAGTCCCACCCCAACACCCGCGTGTGGACGGCACAAACGGTACCAAAGGAGCAAGGATAGGGAGGGGCGCGGACCCAACTGCGCGTGAGCAGCGAGGTGCATTGTGGGTAATAGGTCAAAGGTGAAGGCCCCTGAGACATAAACACGTCTGAACCAATCATGGTCCAGGCAAGATCTGTTTACAAGTTAGGGACCCTCACCTTTGATATATTGCCCACAATGCATCTCGATGCGCACGCGCAATTGGAACCGCGAATCTCCTAATTGTAAAGACATGACGTAATCCTACCCACAGGTGTATACTTATAATGTAGAAACAATAAAAACTATGAAAATTACATAGATACACGAAATAGACCACATGGAGAAGTTGCATGGTTGCTAGAGCACGATATAAGAGTTAAGAAGAGTATATAGTAGGTAAATGTAGTTGGACACGTGACTGTCCAGTGGAAGTAACCGCAGTTAATACCGCTGCCAACTAACTATGCATGGAATCATATCGGGTCACGCTAGGGGGCGTTTCTGTCACATTTATTTCTGCCTGACGGAGCTCCGGTCATAAAATGTTTCATACAAAGTTCTGTTTGTACAAATGTTTCCAGCATTGATAAGTGAATTGCAGACTTAGACGTAATATGTATGTTATGAACTTATCAAATGTAACAAATCACGTAAAAAAAAACTGTATCAAATCATTCATCCATTATTTATCAATAATTATGCTTTATACAGTTCATTACGAGTCGTTATTTCTTGAATTGTGCTTTACTTACTACTTATTTATCTCATTTACTGTCGGTTGTTGTTTTATATCCTGTGTTGACGAATGAACAGAAAGTAGCCAGACTGCCTTGTACGGAAACTGTTACAGTACAAATGTAGCAATTTCGCCGCTGAAATCCGACACCTTTGGAAACACGTGACTGTTTATGCTCATGTTTGTCCGTCTCCTAGGTAACCACGAAAATGGCCTACTTTGTTATTTGTTTATGGAACTTTCGTACAAAGTTTGATAAACAGATAAACATTTCTATGTGTGTATCTACATGTGACGTGCAAAGTCCTATCGAATGTGATGATTACACAATAAAGGCCTCTACTCAGTAAGAACGCCGTTTTGAATTCAGCATTCACTTCTTGGCTTCAATTCAGTGGTCATTCAGGAATGCAAGCCTCCTAGGTTCTCTTGCTCTTGCTAGTGGTGTTATTTGAACGTAGTTTTCCTATGTTTACAGGAAAATGATAAACAAACAGATAAACAAACAACTTCAACAATCTGTCTATTCTCATACTGATGAAGGTAGCAGACAGACTTTCGAAACGCTTGTATAGCAGAAAAATAAAGCTGTGCACTTAAAAAAACGATGTTCAATTAATCAACCCGATCAATCTATCTAAGAATAATGATGTTAGGTAAGGATTTC
Source organism: Branchiostoma floridae (assembly GCF_000003815.2). NCBI lineage: Eukaryota > Metazoa > Chordata > Leptocardii > Amphioxiformes > Branchiostomatidae > Branchiostoma > Branchiostoma floridae. Next base: position 34,887,239 of record NC_049980.1, on the reverse strand, counting down.
GCCTTTATCGAAACATAGAACCCCATCACCAAACTGGAATTTCCTGTTACACCAACAAACAAGAGTTCGGAGACCTCATATCCCCACGAACTATTCTGATTATACAAATGACTTGCACATCTGCATAATCTATGCTTGGTTATGTACACCTTTAACTAATTTACACAGGTCACAATGTTGACAATCCAATCATTTACTACATGTACTAAGAAGAATTATGACGCTTTCACATTAATTATGGAAATAAGGGACTTATTTGTATAATTGGTATCTGCTTATCTTCCACCTGCCACAAACTACACATGTTACATGTATTTGAGCCCTATAATGGAAAACACGGTAAATATAGATTTTCCTAATTAATTATGCAAATTAAATCCACATTTGTATAATTTGCACTTCATTATGTACATCTCTGCCAAAGATACGCGCATACTAAATATCATGAAATCCGTCGTTCCTATGTTCCGTTATGCTCCTTGGAAGATTTTGACCAGAATGCCCCTGCAGTTCCAGAGCAAGTTGCTAGGGGGCCCAAACATACATCGCTTCTTCCTTACACCACAAGCTATCTGCCACCACAAAATCAAGACCATAGCATGTCCAGGTAAAAAATACACAAATTGAAGTTCTGCTGCATTGCCAAGATCACATACTAGAGGGCCCCAAATCAACCCTGACCTTTGTCTTCCCAACACCTACATACCCACAAACCAAATATCAACGTAATCCATCATCGTAACAAGTAACGTAACATGAAAACGCAAAACAACAAAATCCAAGTACAAATCCACCGTTCCAAAGTGTCCACATGGAAGCGACGTGTTCCTCACCCACAGTAAATAAGACACGTGTTGAGGGAGGGGCCTGGGTAGTAGTTAAGTTGCGCAGGAGAACCCACCCTGCTTACCTGATGGAAATTTGACTTGATTTTTTCCCTGGGCAATTTTTGCACAGAAATGTCCAGTTTGCTGGTTTCGAGGAAAAGTGTAATTTTTAAATCTGTCCCAAAAGTCTTGTTTGCCAATGGACACTGTTTTGTCCCATGGATAAGGGTGACTCAACAATTCGCGCCTAGAGCCCATGCCGAGAGAGAAATGAAGGCTGAAACCAATGAAGAGCCTTTCTTGGTGGGATTTGATATTAAATCTGGGCATTTTTGGAGTGGCTGCGT
>NC_049980.1:34883171-34885965 GCF_000003815.2 Branchiostoma floridae | reverse complement strand
ACCAAGGGCTCTGATTAGGGGGTTGGGGGTTGGCTGGGATGCGCGTCTATCTAAAGTGGAGCCGTAAAGAAAGTCTTGTAAATGAATTTGATGAGGCTGGAGATAGTAGGCTATCATTTGAGGGTAAGTTTGTATGGCTTGAAGTTTTAATTCTTGAGAAAATGACACATTTTTCTCCTCCACTTCCCCATAGGATTACATGTATTACTGGGGAAAATGTAATTGTGTAGTCACCCCGATACTGTCTTGACACCGAAGTCATTTATATCCCCCATACACTGCCGTGCACTTGACGTTTTAACCTGCAATTTCGTTCTATATCGCTAGGCGGTAATGACTTGTATTATTCAAGATGGCGGCGACGACGGTCACGGCGATCGCACGCTCCTGCTAGAATAAGTTAAATTGTGTCTAACCGTGCGATCCATCCAATATTTTACATTCTACTAGTTTGCTGATGTAAGTTTCTTCTACTTGAGTAGGTTTTTGCGTACTTTGGTCTATTTTCGCTGCAAATACGGCGGTAATTTTGGAACAACAGACAACCCAAGCCGACCCAAGCGCTCGGAACAATGGCGACCGATGGAAGTGACCCTGAAAAGTTGTACTCGGCACTCGGTGTTCCACCCACAGCGACTCACGATGAAATTGTCGCTGCCTACACGACAGAGCTCCTGTTGTATGAAGAAGCGTGCAAGCTCAGCAGGACAGACAGCGTCTTCAAGAAAGCTCATGTAAAGCACAAAGAGGTGAGGAAGGCTTTTACTGTTCTTTCGGACGCTTCCCGTAGACAACAGTACAATGACAGCCATACCATCCCCGGCGCGCCCAGATTCTCCAAGAAATCGCTGAAACAGCCTAGGAACTATTGTATACAACACAACGCTCAAAGTATCACAATATACCTTCCCCCCAATCATGCGATTTCCTGGCTTTCTAAATGTGAGGAGTTCTACAACACTCGAGCAAAAGACGAGTCCAGTGACGGTCATCACATCAAAACCACGTTCGTTGACTTCCAAACCAAACAGTCGGTTGGTTCTGTGAGCATCAAAATCTACGAATCGACCCAGAAGTTGCTGATTCAAGGTTCGGCGTACTTGCTTTGGTTTTCGGAAGTGTTCCCTGGTCTCAGACAGAAGGTACAACAGAACATTAGCTCCACTCCTCTCGTGAACAATAATACGGTTGTTTTACCTCAGAACACAAGCCTGGAGGGTTCTATAACGACAGTGAATAGCAGCACTACACTTTGCCAAACGTGTGATCAACCCCTTGCGTCTGATGTGTGTCCGCTGTGCAGAACTGTACCTAAAGGTTTGCTTGATGTAAACAGTAATGAGACTGAAGGTGTATCTGACAATATGTCTAACACTCAGACAAATGTGGCGGATCGGTGTTCCTCTTCCAATTGCTCTATTGTTCAAGACAGCGTAAACAAGCTGGAAACGTGTCTAGTTGATTCAATCGCCGACAGAAAAACGTTTGAGGACTCTATTTCACAACGGCTGTCTGTCCTTGAAGACAAACTGAAATCCTCCGGCCAAAACCACAGGTGTAGTGGCCTCACTATTGAAGAAGGGAAAAAGCTGAAAGATGACATTGTGCGTCTTGAAAGGGAAAAGCGCGATCTTGCACGTGAAGTCAAGACGTTACGAGACAGATTCGACGAATTAGTCAAGACCACATCAAAGCGGCAGGTGACATCGGCGGGAACTCAAACCAGGGAAAATCAGGATTCAGAACGCGCCGACAGGCTAATCCGCGAAGTGGCGACAATAAAGGTACACAACAGATTCGAGGTGCTGAACGAGGCCATTGATGGTACCGCCGCTGGCAGTTCACATATGTCGGAGAAACAAGGTGTACAGAAAAGCCATTCAGAAGCTAATCACCGCCCGCGTGCAGCCAGAGACAACACTGAGATCCCGCCGGAGGAGACAATGACGACCAATCTACAAAACAAAGAAACCCAGCCCGACATACTCATCCTGGGAGACTCCAACACCAAAGCGCTAAAAACGGACGTACTGTACCCAAACAAACGTGTGAATAAAGAATTGGCCTTCAACATTTCTCAATGCCTAGACTACATTCAGAGTTCGGCCCGACCTGACCCAAAGGTCATTTTGTTCCATGTTGGGACGAATGACATACGGGATGCTAGAGACGCTACATTGGTGACAGAGAACTTTCGCGAGCTAATCCAGGTAACCCACGAGAAGTATCCACGCACCAACCTTGTCTTATCTTCAGTGCTACCAAGAGATGACCCCACCCTCCAACAATTTGGTGATGACGTCAACACCTTCCTGAAGGTCGCCGCTGATGAGACGTCTTACATTCACACTATCGACAACTCGAACTTTGCCACCTCTGGGACCATCAAGAGACCCCTGTACTCATCAGACGGATATCATCTCAACAGAAATGGGACTCGGGTTCTGGCAGCCAACATAAAGCGAACGATCAACCCCCTCGTAGGCCTGGGCCATTACATGGGCCGAAGGAACGACCCTATCATCAACAACAACCAACCTACAGCAAACATCAAGCTAAGTTCTCCGAACCGCTCGTACAGAGACGCAGTAGTTGGTGCACAGATGGACAGACCCAGTCAGACACCTCCTCGATTCCAACCCCAACCCGCTCCAAGACCAACTCAGTCTCCTACTCGCTCCCAACCCGCTCCAACTTCAAGTCACCACCCCGTGCATGGACGCCCTGCACCGGCACCTGAGAGAGGCCCGACAGAATGTATGCCTGTCATTCCTACCGGACCATCAACACAGAG
>NC_049980.1:34879575-34881470 GCF_000003815.2 Branchiostoma floridae | reverse complement strand
CGGGTAGATTCCTCTAAAGTAAAAAAGAATATAAGAAATTGTTAAAAAAGAAAAAACGAGATTTCCACCAACAAATCATGCATCAATTGTCTTCACCAAAGGAAAGAAACCCGAGTGCATTCTGGAACTTGATAAATAAACTGAAACCAGGAAAGCCAAATGACGATAACCAGATTACAGAGGAGGAACGGGTAAATCACTTAAAGAATCTTGACAAATTTCCTGATAGCTCTACAGACAACGACCTTCCCAGTGAAAACGTTCAAACAGACTTTTCGAACACCCCACCAAACTCGTCAGAACTAGATTCCGCAATTACTCCAGAAGAATTGGACACCGCAGTTTTAAAACTAAAAAACAGTAAGTCAAGCGGCAATGACAGAATTTTGAATGAAATGCTAAAATCTGGTAAAATGTTGCTTAAAGAACCTATACTCCACTTGTTTAACACTTGCTTACAAAATGGTCATTTTCCGCAAGAATGGTCAGTAAGTCATATTGTTCCTATCCACAAGTCAGGAGACACCTCCCTGCCAGATAACTACAGAGGGATTTCTATAATCAGCTGTTTAGGGAAATTATTTTCCTCCATTCTAAATTCACGCCTTGTCAAATACGCAGAACACAATAACCTCTTCCAGCCACACCAAGCAGGCTTCAGACAAAACTTTAGAACTACCGATAATCTGTTTGTTTTAAGTACACTAGTTAGCAAATATCTAAACAAAAACCGTCAACTTTACGCTTGCTTCATTGATTTTAGCAAAGCATTTGATTCTGTTTGGAGAAACGGCCTCTTGTTTAAATTGAGTAAGCTCGGTATTGGTGGTAAATTTCTAAAAGTAATAGAAGGCATGTATTCAAAGACTATAAACTGCGTTAAATCTAAAAATGGATTGACTGAAACTTTTGTTACTAATTGTGGTGTGAGACAAGGGTGTAATTTAAGCCCTACATTATTTAACCTTTTTCTTAGCGATATTGTGTCCCAATTTGACGGTGCTCCCTGTAATCCTCCATTTATGTACAACAAAACTGTCCCTTGCTTGTTGTATGCTGACGACTTGGTAATTTTTTCCGAGTCCAAACAGGGATTACAGCATTCCTTGAACAATCTGGAAAATTATTGTGCACTTTGGAAATTAAAAGTAAATCTTAGGAAAACAAAAATTATTGTATTTAAAAAGGGTGGCAGTCTACCTAAAAACTGTTCTCTCCTGTTTGATAATCGTGAAATAGAAATTGTAACTTGTTATACTTATCTCGGTATTATTGTGAGTGCAGCTGGCACGTTTAAAGCTAACAACAAATACCTGAGTGGCAAAGGTCTGAAGGCTTTATTCGGAATAAAACAATCTTTAGATAAAGCCACCGCCTCATTACCAGTTAGAAACAAACTTTTCGATGCATGTGTCAAACCTATTCTACTTTATGGCTCAGAAATCTGGGGCGCATTAAAAAGCCCTAAAACCTGTCCCATTGAATCTGTTCACCTTAAATTCTGCAAACAAGCACTAAATGTCCCCAGATCAGCATCTAACCTTGCCACAAGAGCGGAATTAGGGAGGTACCCCATTCAACTGGAAGCCTCCCTGAACGCTATCAAACACTTTCTAAGAATCCGTCAAAACGTGCCAGCTGACAGTCTACAAGCCGACGCCCTATCTTGTCAATTACAACTAGATGCAAATGGAAACAAGTGCTGGGCGTCCGGCGTTCGTAAGATACTGGAGGAATGCGGTTTTGCCTACATATGGAGATCTCAGATATCTCTAGGAACAAACCTATTACCTATAAACAACGCCATCAGCCAACGATTAAAGGATATTTATCCTAGAACATTTAAAGCTGAAATCGGGCAAGCATTCCTGTGTAAAGTGTATCATTCGCGGATT
>NC_049980.1:34856057-34879428 GCF_000003815.2 Branchiostoma floridae | reverse complement strand
GCAGCATAGAGTCTGCCAATTTTGTGATTGCACGCAAGTAGAAGATGAACAGCATTTTATTTTACACTGTAAACTGTACCATAATGAACGGATTGTGCTTTATGAATATATAAGAAAAGAGTTCCCATATTTTGAACACCTTAATGCAACGGATAAATTTCTATTTTTGATGCGCCTAGACAAACCCTGTATATCAAACATTATCTGTTCCTATATCTACACCTGTACAAAGAAGCGAGAAGATGTCGACCATCCTGTTAGCTTAGTACCTTCAGCTAGTTAATTGTATCTTGTTGTTTTTTGCATATGTTTGTTATGTCTGTTATCAGTCATGTCTGTTATCAGTGACCTGTACCTAGCCCGTCGAGGCATGAATGTACAATAAAGGTCTTTCATTCATTCATTCAATATAACGGTCAGAGGTTAGCAGTGTTATAGGTCAGCAGTAGGTACCTGTGGTAAGACCGGAAGAGAAGTGTAACACCTGTGGTTGTAGACAGGACGGGAGGATGTCGGCATCAGACAGCCGTGTGTACGACGTGTGCGTGGTGGGGGCGGGGATGATCGGCTCCGCGGCCGCGCGGCACGCCTCCGAGACCGCCGGCCGGGTGTGTCTGGTCGGGCCGGGAGAGCCGAAGGTGCGGGACTTCAGATGTGTTTATTTGAAGGATCTCCATCAGCGAGTACAGAGTATAATCCCTTATCAGTGATATCAGTAATCGATAATCACAGTCTCTGCCAATGTGTATTAGGGTGGATCGGGTGGGGAGTGAAATATGAATTTGACTTGACTTCTTAAGGGAGACCAACCAAGGACGTCCGGATTGCTGTAGCCTCACGAAGCTTTCCACGAAATCGTCTTCCGGGAGGGACGTAAAACGGGGGTCCCGTGCTCGAGGAGGTGCCTCGACCACGTTAATCAGCCTCATTACTCATAATGGGTACCTACTGGCTGGCAAAATACACCTGGTGATTATTACATTTTAGTGTCAGTATATATAAGTATATGTCAGTATATATAAGTCACGTATCTGTATGGCAGGGGTGTGGATGAAGCCATTCCGGGTTTGCGGCCGCCTCTGCGCGTTGTGTCAACTTGTGATCTGTTCCACCTTGATTTGTTTCCTGATTCCGCCCAGGATCGAATGAGCCGCACTATTTTCGGCGCGCATTACGACGAAGGCCGCATCACCCGTGCCCTCGGCGACGACCCGACCTGGGCACTACTTGCACAGAGATCCATCCGCAGATATCGTGACTTGGAGAGAAAAACTGGTAAAAACTACGTCATAACAAATCTATTTTCCCTGGGAGTCCAGTAATATCACATTTATCGATAGATCTAGCAGCGAAATATCGTTTGCTTAACATTATTTGTATATCCCCTGATTCTTTGAAATGTTTACATCCCTTGCTCCAAAGTTTCTTCTAACAGTGACAGCTTTAAAGGCAAAGTACATACAGTACTTCCAAATTTTGGACGGCTATCAGTCCATCTTGCAATTGTTCACGGACACTGACCAAGTCTCGCGAGAGAGTACGAGACCTGGCCAGTTTCCATGAACAAGATGGACGCATAAAAATGAAGGCCTCTATTTTAATTCCTTAAAATGGACGTATTGATTATGGTCTGTTTGAATATTGAATAAATGAATGAAGAACTTTATTGTAGATGTAATACTATTGGGTTAAGTACAGGTCGCAACAGAATTATAGTTGAAAAATACATGGAATATTTACAATGTCAACCAACAAAATCTTTTTTGAACCTCCTTGACAAAATGAATCATATTCTTCTATTATACTATGTGAATTAATTTCCATGTTCTATATCTACTAATGTACCAAATGAATGAATTTTTTGTGATACTGAAAATGTAGGAACAGATATGTTCTGCGATCAAAGGTTTTATATTGTAGAGTGACAGGATGTGAGGCTGAAGACGGTGCAGCCGGAGACTGGCAGGAATGGAAGGTTGGCTTGGCTCTGGTTCAAGGTTGTATAGGCAGGAAAATACATAGACAGAACTGGCGAGAAATTCACAATAATGAAAAAACACACAAAAAAACAAGGAAGGTGCGAGATGTTCAATTTTTTGTTTTGTTTTCCAGGGATAAACTTCTTTAACGACGTCGGTTACCTCGTTATCGGCTCACCTGACGGCGATTACGTCAGAAGCGTGCGGGAAAACGCCCGACGTCATGACGTCACCGTGCAGACGCTGTCCCAGGCCCAGACCAGGCAGACGTTTCCGTTCCTGGAAATCGGCGAGGGGATGGTGGCGCTGCTGGATTCCCGGAACTGCGGACACGTCTCCCCCAGGCGACTTGTGGCCGCACTGCAGACTGCAGCACACCTGCAGGTAAGGCCGTGTGTATTGAATTACATGGATGACGTCAGTGCGCGCATCAATTTTGGCCAGCTCCTCTAGGAAGAATATTCAGTCTATTCGGCCCATTGCTTCTATTTCCAGCAATCTGTGAATGATGGTAGAGACTATAGCTCCTGTAGGCAGTGTAGGTATTCTCACAACATATGCTCCAAGAGCCTTGTTTCCAAGGACTCTTATAAAATGATAAGACAATCAGCAACAACTTACACGCAAGTCGTCGCTATTTCCTTGAAGTTTGTAGGTGTAATGCAGGTTCAATTTTTGTATCTTCTTCAAATAGCAATTTCAAATAGCATTTTGTATATATAGTAAAGAGTGTAAAGTTACGGGTTTTTCTGATGCATGACACATAACACTAAGGAAGGCATAAAGAAATACGACGATGTTTCTAAAAGTAGTTAGAGCAAGGAAGTTAGAAGCTAGTATAGTTTTGACGAAACATCTGAACATTTTCACACATTTGCTACTTGGGGAGCTTTCGAGACACACTCCTTTTTTTATCCCTGTAAATATTGTCTTTAGGTAGTTAGAAGCAATGAACTTTGAACTTTTACATTTGAAGTCTGGTCCGTTCCAGGGCTGTGACTTGATTGATGACGTGGTTGCCTCAGTGGAGCGCCACCCTGCGAGTTGGGCGCGAGCTGCAGGCGCGACCCTGGCGGTGCGCACGGAGACGGGGAGAGTCATCCACGCCAAGCGGGTCCTGCTGGCCACGGGCGCCTTCACGGCCTTCCGCCGCCTGCTGCCGCCCACTCTCCGCCCGGACGTCGGGCTCACAGGGCAGACCGTCGCGCTGGTACGCTGCCGCCCTTTTCTGTTGTAGTTTAGACTGATTCGCAGCGTGAAGCTTGAGACGAAGTTCAGTTCAATTCGCCTTCTGTAGAGAGAGGTGACACCAAGGTTTTCACAAGTTTTGTCCAGCATGGCAGAGCGAAAGAGTAATACTTTTTGATAACTCTAGGCAGTTTCGCTACGGCTCGCAGCTCAAAGTCAAACACGCCGCGTCACCCTACTCTTCTCTTCTCGTGTTAAACTCTGCAGAGTTTTGACCCTTTACAACGAACAAACATGTACCCAACAACTTTACGTCGCTATCCGAAATGACGAATGCAATACGTCACAACATAAATATTATTATGTGTTGAAACAGTGCATGGGGTCACTAACGAACACATTGCTCAGAAAATGTTTGGAGGAAGATGACTGGTATTTTTTACTGCACTATTATGTTCGAAATTTGATCGATCCAATTGCTTATTTTTAAGGTGGAGATTAGCAAGAGTGACGCCGACCGTCTACAGCGCATGCCCAGCATGTACATACGCCGCAAAGATGTGGGGCGATGGTTCTACATCCTCCCGCCGATCCGGTACCCCGACGGTAAGAAAAACTAAAATTGGCTATATTTGTACCGAGACGGGGGGCGACATAGGTTATCTGGTACTTAGAGACAGCCAACTTATGTGGGGAGATGGTTCTACATCCTCCCGCCGATCCGGTACCCCGACGGTAAGAAAAACTAAAATTGGCTATATTTGTACCGAGACGGGGGGCGACATAGGCGATCCGGTATTTACAGACGCCCACGGATATTAGGAGATGGATGTACATTCTCTCGCATTCATTCATTCATTCATTCATTTTTTGCGTTTCGTCGCCCTGCGGCGACGAAACGCAATGTATTGGGTTTTACCTTCAGTCCTTCCTTCAATGATGCTTCGATGGATCGATGCATGCATGCATGCCTGAATGGTACTTGGTTCAACCAAGGAGCTTATATTGAGAATATAAACTCCTTGGTTCAACACGACCGCATGCAAGTGCTACAACTGTTCGGAAATACCATTGCATTGTGGTTTCGGACTTCAATATCCTGGAAAATGGCCATATAACATCTATTCCACAAGATTGCACAAGAAAAAAAATGATTTTATCAAGAAAGCGACCGAAAATCGACATAAATAATACTATGTAGTGAGATTAAAGCATAATGTACAATCGGTAAAGTCATACGCCTTTGGATCCGAAAGTCCCTGGTTCGAAACCGTGAGTGGATTTTTTTCTTTTTAAATATTGAAGATAATATATAAATATTCTATTTATTTATTGATATTATATTTTTATATATCATTTTTTTAAATTTTAGTATTCATTTCATGTATGCAAGGCGACCGAAAATCGACATAAATAATACTATGTAGTGAGATTAAAGCATAATGTACACGTTACTTCAATACACGTGACAACTTAGCTCAATCGGTTAAGTCATACGCCTTTGGATCCGAAAGTCCCTTGTTCGAAACCGTGAGTGAGTTTTTTTCTTTTTAAATATTGAAGATAATATATAAATATTCTATTCATTTATTGATATTATATTTTTATATATCATTTTTTTATTATTTTAGTATTCATTTCATGTATGCAAGGCCTTTGTCTTATGAACAGGACTTCATGATTCCAAACCCGGCATTCGAATTTTTCTGTTCATGGTAATGGAAAATACCGTGCAGCGGCTCCTATGCGCGGTAAGATGATTCTCGCAAAACACTCGCCACTAAACTACTATTCATGATGTAAACAGAGGCTCTTGATGTTGTTTGCATGAAACTCCATCAAAAACAGCGATCCTTTCTTACAGTAGCAAATGCTCCATTGTTCAGTATCGACTTCATTCAGAAGGTTTCAGACAACACGGATGTGGAAAGTCACACCACTCCACACAAAAGTATGGAAATTTTCATGAATATTAGCAAAATTATCCAGGAAAACAAGGAAGAAATGTTGTAAATGCGGAAACCAGTATAATAGAGATGAGGTAGCTGTTAATTGGTTTGGATATTTGTTTTACATTTGGTAGTCAATTTAGATAGAATCTTGTCACAGTGCTGATGGTGCTTTTTCAAGTGTACATAAGTACCTGAGTGTATTGATAGATTTTATAATGAACTTATTGTACATTTAAAATAAAGGTGTAAGCCAAGACCAGCTATTAAACAGTACTCCTTTCCAAAATAACAATTTTTCTTATAGACGCAACAGCCCTTGAGTGACTTTTTCTAACAGATTTTACTTCAAGAAAAAGACAGTTCACACTCATAAACGTAGACGAAACGCCAGCTTTTTTTAAAAGCACTTGTTTTCCATTCATTCATTCATTCATTCGTTCATTCATTCATTCATTCATTCATTCATTCATTCATTCATTCATTCATTCATTCATTCATTCATTCACATTCATTCAAGAATTCACACATATCGCGCTTTTTTCACATTTCGAAAATTGTCCATATTTGTACCAGTATTTCCTTTACGTTCTCATGTAACCAATCTCTAAAGCTAGACTTTTGACATCCGGACGAATCCCGTGTTTCTGCCCTGCTGCCCTCCAGGTAAGTTCTACCTGAAGATCGGTATCGGGCACGGCCCCCGCTGGGAGGCGCTGCTGCACACGGAGGAGGAGGTCCGGGACTGGTACCGTTCTGGCGGGAACCCGGAGGCGGTCCGAGTCATGGCCGCGGAACTGCTGGCTTTGCTCCCTGGTACGTAACGTGTGCCTGGTATCCGGTATATCTACCCGGGAAACCAGACTCTTAGCCAGGGCCGGCAGAGAATCTGCTAGGCAGCCAAGGCAGGTCTTCCCCGGGACTCTGGGGATTTTTCCGGTAGTGAGAGTTTGCGGAACTGCTGGCCTTGCTTGGCCACGTGTGCCTGGTGTCCATAATCTCCGGGCAGATTTACCAGTGGCATAAGATACTATCAAAGCTGGCTAAGGAGCACAGCTGGTCATCAGCCACCGGTAGCCAAACGCAGTCCTAGGCAGGCTTCATTCCTCTGGCAGCTTTTGATACTATCGTATGCCACCGTATGATCTGCTTGGAGACTAGGTATTCAGTCCATCTGCAAGGTGCAATAATTAAGGACATTATAGAAACTGACATGATTTTCTCTCCCTTCCAAAACCTTTCCCAGGAGTGAAGCCGGTCTCTGTTCACGGGGACGCATGCGTGACAGTGAAGACGCCGACAGAACAGCTGTACGTTGACATGGTAACGCCGTCGCTGGGCGTGGCACTAGGTGGCAACGGGTGGTCGGCAAAGTCATGTGACGAAATCGGACGAATGGCTGCAAAGATGATCTTGAAGGGGCGATGGGACCACGACCTTCCCAGGGATCAGTTCAAAGTTAGATGGGCTGAGAGTCAGCCGAAGTCGAAACTGTAACGCGGCTCTTAATAGCCAGGTGAACCATTAAGATACGTGGGCTGCGTGTATCAATCCCAATTAGAACCACAAGTTTCTAGGTCAGCTCTACGTTTACTGGGTAAAGTTTAAGTGTCACTGATAAGGATGGCAACGCCTCCTTCTGTCTTACCCTGTCTGTCCTTTCGGTGTATCGTGCTATACCCTGGGATGTTGATATCGTTGGGGAGAATACCATCGTGTAGCCATGTTTCAGTGATGCCCATTTAATACCGAGATTTTGTTGGTACGGAGAATCTCTTCAAGTTCTGAGATCTTATAATGATCAGAGGCCACGTGGGGATTCAAGCTACGGACATTTGAGCTGGACATGACTGTTACGATCATTAAATTATATTTAATGATTGTATCTTAAGTTAATATCATAGTTGACGTTTCACCCAATGTATCAATTGATCTGTATGTATTCATGTGTGGGCCACGACACCAGCATATCGCTGCCTGTGACCCACTTGTATTGTACCGATTGCAATTTTGATACGGAACGGGAAACAGCCCGACTATCCAGGTCTGTGCCCGGAAGCACTGTCAATCACTGTGATTGACGGGAAGAGACATAATTATTCACGCCCATGTTTCCAAATAAGGCTTGATTTTGCGAGAGTTTCTGAAATCAAGGAGGTTGAAAAAGGAAACCCCCTTGCTGAAATGAAAGCACGGAGGAGCTGAATGAGATAATATCTGTATCTGTATCTGTATAGCCGGTATAACCGCCGTTCGGCGTAACACACCGGCTTCGCAGGCACGCGGCGCGGCAGCAAATATATTACAGTCCTTTTAGTTATTGGTTTGCTCAAAGCCCTGTCGTGCCGTATAGTTCTTTTATTTCTCCTTCATGGCTAAATTTATCGATGAGGCAAGAAATAGGACAACAAATGTTTATCTTAAGATAACACTTATCTTTATCGCAAGTTAATAATGTTTTATTTGCAAAATCATGCCCGAGGGCTAATTGCATACACAATCTCAAGAACTAAGAGAGGTAAGTACATAAAACTAGTGTCTAATCAACTGCATGATACTACGAGTATGAATACTATTGTCGGGTTTGACTTCTTCTTTGAAGGCAGTGGTTAATGAACTGTCCCACGTTCTGTATGATGGTGGGATTTTGAGCTTTTAGTAAAAATGTAGTCTTTTGGTGATCATTTAGGTGATAAAAGCTTGGTGAAATAGTGGCTACTGTTTGAAATAATGTTTTTCTTTCGGTTTCATAGTGGGTACACTGACTGATAAAATGTGTTTCATTTTCCACTGCATTCATTGGACAATATGTACACAATCTCTCGTGGACTTGGAGCTTTTTATAGCGGCCCCTTTCTATTTCTAACGGATGTGCGCTTGTTCTTATCTTGCATATGGCTGATCTTTCATTAAACTCATTATGATATAGATAATTTTCCATCACGTATTCAGATTTAACACTTTTGTAAAATCTTAGCTTACCGTTATCTAGGGACAGTTGATGAAAAAACGTTTGAGCGTACATATCGGTAAGTCTTCTCTTTAACAAAGTACATATGTTCTTATTGTCTAATGTAGGGTAGTTAATGTTCCATAAGAAAGAATAGCCTGTATTATCTACTATTTCTTTAACATGGTGCAACCAGTTTTTCTTGTAACTATTTCCCATAAGGTATTCCTGACAGAGTAATGCGTCCACCTGTAAGGGGTGTGTGGAACTGTCAAGTTGCTTTAGTCTTAGCCAGTATTTTATTGCACGTACGGATATATCTATATCTGCTGGGAACATCCCAAGCTCTGCTCTGCATGCTTGATTACATGAGTTTCTGTGCACACCAAGGATGTTTTTACAAAAACGGTTCTGGGTTGTTTCAACAGGACATTTGTCATTTGAGAAATCCTTGCCCCAGATCTCACAAGCATACAACAGTATAGATTTGATACAAGTATCATAGATTTTAAGTAGAGCCTTTGGGGACAGTGAGGTGCGAATGAGGGGTTTAATGCTATCCGGCTATTTTCCCCAACAATGGCGAGAAAGCCACATTGTCCCAGTACATAAAAGTGGGCCCAAAGAGAACCCGAATAATTACCGGGGAATTTCCGTTACAAGCTGCCTTGCTAAATTATTCACCTCTGTAATTAACACACGGCTTACTAACTACCTAAAGGAAAATAACCTCATTTCTCCAAACCAGGCTGGCTTTAGAAAAAGCTTTGGAACTAACGATAACCTCTTTGTCATCGACACACTAATATCTAAATACACTAACGCCAATAAACGCCTGTTTGCTTGCTTCGTAGACTTTCGGAAAGCCTTCGATTGTGTTGCACAGAGGCAATTGCACACTGAATGAATACAATATGTGTACACTGCAACTTAAGTCAGATTGAACATTTTTTGTCCTTTTGATTCCCACCACATGTATATGATTTTTATCCATCAAATTGTGCATGGAAGACACAGAAAGCACTTCTCAAAAGTGCATCTCAAGATACTTACAAAATACACCATAAAACATGAAAACGTCCAGCTGCACCTTGATCAAGTCCACACGTGCGTATTAGGCGCGCATGGGAGTAATTACCTCGACCAGTCCCCATAGGTCGTTGGAAAAATAATAAAAATTGGACAAACGTAAACAGGTAACATGTCAGACGGGTCGCTGGCCATACTTCTCAGTCAGCTAACTCATCTGGCATGTTATGTATCTATATTTGTCCAATTTGTACTATTTTCCCCGCGTCCTGTGGAGCCTGGTAGAGACTAAGAGCTTCATACGCACCTCAAACGGACTTGAATATATACGCATGTGTGACCCCACCTTAAACCATTCAGTTCGTTGTGTCAGACCTCCATGCACGTTCGAAGTCAGAGTTGGACAGTCCTCGAGTATCCAAGAACGTGCTTTTGCCCGAGGCATGGCTTAGCGGCTTTGAGTTTTATCCGGCTACTGGGCTAGCGCTGTACTCTGACAACCAGGGTAGGTTCTGGTATGTTGACTACTAGTATCCTGATCTCCAAGCAGATCCTACGGTAGCATAAGATATATTATCAAATGCTGGCAGAGGCGTGAAGCCGGCCTAGGAGTGTAACGTACCGGTGACGGTTTGACTACCTTAGGCCGACTAAACTCCTTGGCCATCTTTGATACTATTTTAAGACACCGTAGGGTCTGCGTGGAGATTATACTATCCAGGACTGTGCCTGGGAACGGTTCTGGTTTTATCCTGCAGTTTCACTCTATACCGCTAGGCGGTAACGACCTTTATAACGGTCACAGGTTAGTCGTGATAAAGGTCAGAGAGCAGTGAATGTACTTGGACGATAGGAAAGTCTGCAGGGTGTACTACCTGTGCGTGTAGATAGAAGGGAAGAATGTCTGCTGATGCTGCAGGCTGCCGTGTGTACGGCGTGTGCGTGTAGTCAGGACCGGAGGAAGTTGTGTTGCAGGTGTACTACCTGTACATGTGCGTGTAGTCAGGACCGGAGGAAGTTGTGTTGCAGGTGTACTACCTGTACATGTGCGTGTAGTCAGGACCGGAGGTGTACTACCTGTACATGTGCGTGTAGTCAAGACCGGAGGAAGTTGTGTTGCAGGTGTACTACATGTGCGTGTACGTGTAGTCAAGACCGGAGTGTACTACCTGTACGTGTACGTGTAGCATGTCGGCATCAGACAGCCGTGTGTACGACGTGTGCGTGGTGGGGGCGGGGATGATCGGCTCCGCGGCCGCGCGGCACGCCTCCGGGACCGCCGGCACCCGGGTGTGTCTGGTCGGGCCGGGAGAGCCGAAGGTACGGGACTTCATTTGTACTTGTTTATTTGCAGATCTCCATCAGCGAGTTCAGAGTATAATCTCTTATCAGTAATATCAGTAATCAATAATCAAAGTCTCCATAATAATGTAGATTAGGAAGGACCGGACGGTGTAGAGGGAAACATGAAGTGCATCTTTTATTTTTACTTAACGTTGACTTTTCATGCATTTTATCTTCTTGGATTTTCATGTTCATTGCATTTTAGTGTGAGTTTATATTTTTAGCACGGGAGCCTTCATGGTGTGTTTGCACGATCTGGCATTATGATGGCCTCGCCCCTTAGGCATAATGATCTGATCTGTTGGGTATCTAATAGCATACATGATACATGACTTTTCATACACAACTCGTCAGTGTTGGCATACCTGTGTTTGTACTGGCCGTTTGTCAGGGCTAGGCCTGAAAATCAAACATTAAGTCACGTATTTGTCTGGCAGCGGTGTGGATAAAACAATGCCGGGTTCGCGGTCTCCTCTGCACGTTGTCAGCTTATAATGTACACCACTGATCAACTGATCTGTTACTCTTAAAGTAATGGGAACGGCCAATTGAACGGACTTGAATCATGTAGCAGTTTCTCTCATGTATTTTGTATGTATGTAAATGTAAATTTTGTATGTATGTAAATGTAAATTGTGTATATAGACGTATAGGACTTAAAAGGACTCAAGACGATGTAACTTTATCTCTGTTATATACTTTGTCTGACCCTTGCCTCTTCCCTCATGACCTCAATGAAAAGCGGCCTGCAGGCCGATTTGAGCTTTCATGAATAAATAAAGGTTCAAACACAAACAAACAAACAAACTCTCCAAGCAGAGGTTAGGCTCCGACTGTTTTTTAAAACGTTTTTAGTCGTTTTTATCGGGCTTTCTATGTTGTATCATTTCTTGAAGTTCGTTTTGACAATACAAGACATAATACAAAGTAGAAAGGCCGATAAAGATGAAAAAGAAACAGCCGGCGCCTAACCTCTGCTTGGAGAGTACTGATTCGTGACCTCATTCCGCAGGATCGAATGTCCCGCACTATTTTCGGCGCGCATTACGACGAAGGCCGCATCACCCGGGCCCTTGACCCCGACCCGACCTGGGCACTACTGGCGCAGAGATCCATCCGCAGATATCGTGACTTGGAGAGAAAAACAGGTAAGAAATTGTGACGTCACAGCAATATCACATTAATGAATATTAGCAGCAAAATATCGTTTGCTTAACATTATGTGTATATCCCTCTGATTCTTTGACATGTTTTACCGCCGTTAAGGTCTCATTGATGAGTTTCTTCTTCCCATAGACTTCTATGTTATAATTCGTGGTTTAAATGGGCGCGTTCATAATGAAGCTACGTGAAATTTCAGCAGATTTTTCATTCTATGTCGAGCACATTTTCCCTATATCGTGGGAAAAAATTGCCAACGTAAACTATACATAGGAACTTTTTTTTATAGCAATTACAAACTACAATTAGTCAATCCCCACAAAATGCACTTTTTCGCTGCTATTGTACAACCGCACCACTCAGAACCCACGACTGTGTACCTCCGACCTAGCGCGCGGCTGCAAAACTTTACCTACTAATTTCTTCAGTTACAAATAAGCTTTCACCAATTTAACTTTTGAGATCAGTTCCGCTGGCTAAAAGGGAATTTCTCACCGCTAAAAACATGCGTCCGTGCAGCCGTTCATTTTTTTGGCTCGGATCTCTTTTAGGGTACCCACTCGCGGAGTAATACATCAATGAGACCTTAAAATGGATGTAGTGTTTACGGTATTTTTTGTTTGCTTGTAAAAGGCAGAAAAATGTATTGACAAGATTAGCGAAGATTTCGCAATAAACAAGCAATTCACAAAAACATTATTTGCGTTTATGAAGGTTAGACATCCAGGTAAGAAATATTCAAATACAATTCAATCTCTACAACTGGATAAAAACGGATATTTACTTCCGGACGTTTCGAGTGACATCCATCACTCTTCTTCAGCAAAAGCAGAATGAACTAGTCAGAACAATTCAATACCAGTACAGCTAACTAGAAAACTGGTTTAACCACTAAATCGTTAGGATCATATACAAAGGTTACACAAACGGCTCTTCTGTAGGTTTCTCTCTGGGGTTTGGGACAGCATGTTGATTGCTTGTACTTTGTCTAGTTGTTCTTGTGTTTTGGTCACGGCAGTAGACAATCATTCGGCGCATGTAGCGTAGGAGTTTGCTGTTCAGAGCTTTGTAGACGAGTACGGCGTTAAAGTATTGATGTGTTGCCTTAATGTCCTTCAAGCCTAGCCTACCTAGAGAGTACTTCGGTTGATTATCTTGCAGAGGTATGAGGTTCTTTTGTTTTCCAGGCATTAACTTCTTTAACGACGTCGGTTTTCTCGTTATCGGCTCACCTGACGGCGATTACGTCAGAAGCGTGCGGGAAAACGCCCGACGTCATGACGTCACCGTCCAGACGCTGTCCCGCGCCCAGACCAGGAAGACGTTTCCGTTCCTGGAAATCGGCGAGGGGATGGTGGCGCTGCTGGATTCCCGGAACTGCGGGCACGTCTCCCCCAGGCGACTTGTGGCCGCACTGCAGACTGCAGCACACCTGCAGGTATAAATGTTCGGCCGTTCGGCCGTTCCCCCCCATGTAGGGAATTTCACACATTTTCACACATTCTTTTTTTAGCCCGGTAAATGTCGTTTTGAACATATAGTTAGAAGCAGTATTGATACATCCGAAGTCTAATTCGTCCCAGGGCTGTGACGTGGTTGATGACGTGGTTGCCTCAGTGGAGCGCCACCCTGCGAGTTGGGCGCGAGCTGCAGGCGCGACCCTGGCGGTGCGGACGGAGACGGGGAGAGTCATCCACGCCAAGCGGGTCCTGCTGGCCACGGGCGCCTTCACGGCCTTCCGCCGCCTGCTGCCGCCCTCTCTCCGCCCGGACGTCAGGCTCAACGGACAGACCGTCGCGCTGGTTCGGAGGCTTTCTTTTAGCTTGGCTTTGCTTCCGCTTCCCGTAGTAGCTACGGAAAGTTAAAAAGCTAAAAAGGCTTTCATAATTACGTAAATAAGCTAAGCAAAAAAGCTTTTGTAGATACGGAAAGCTAAAAACTGAAAACACGGGGTAAATTTAAAAGGTTGGCACTCTGGTAAGCTTGCTTCATGCTCGTCTGTCAAAATAGCTCTACTTAGCGTGATGCTATTTTGATACGGCTGCTGGTACGTTGTATTCATGGCGTCGAATGGCACCAAATTCCTCACTATACCCTGCCCCTGGTTTAAAAAAAAACAAAAACGGATACCTTACCAAGTGCAATTCCTTACAACATGTCCAAGCTAAGGATTAGAGCCCTATGGCGTAGCAGACGTTTCGAAGAAAATGAGTAACGTTTTTCGACTGTTCCGTTATTCGGCCTCGCCCTTTAATCTCCAAGCAGATTTCTCCGTGGCATAAGACAGTAACATAAGTTGGGGAAGGAGTTTAGCCGGCAGAGGAGTAATATTGGTCACACGCTTATGTTACTATGCCACAGAGAAATCTGCTTGGAGATTATCGCCCTTTGCCTTGACGCTATTTTGATTTCTTGTCTTTTAGGTGGAGATTAGCGAGAGTGACGCCGACCGTCTACAGCGCATGCCCAGTATGATATATAGACACCCCGCTGATGTGGGGCGATGGTTCTACATCCTCCCGCCAATTCGGTACCCCGACGGTGAGAACAACTAAAATTGGCTTTATCTTACCGAGACGGGGGGCGACATAGTTTATCCGGCACTTACAGACACCCCACTTATGTGGGGCGATGGTTCTACATTTTCCCGCCAATTAAATACCCTGACGATGAGGAAAATTGAAATTGGCTTTATTTGTACAGTATTTGTATAATGTCGCAAAACAGACCTTAATCATCTGGACAAACCCAGTTTCTGCTAAAGATCACAAAGACCGTGACGGGGGGCCACATAGGTTATCGGGCAATTACGACCCGCTACTGTAGTGACTGGTCTCTGATGTCACGTGCCAGAAAAGAAAGGGGGGGGGGGGGGGATAACTGCAGACTGGTATATACAGTAAATAGGGTTTAGCCGAAGATTTTGCAGTAAGTCCCAATCTAACCCAGTCCTTTGTTCGTCACGTGTTTCTGCCGTTCTGCCCTCCAGGTAAGTTCTACCTGAAGATCGGCCACGGGTCCCGCTGGGAGGCGCTGCTGCACACGGAGGAGGAGGTCCGGGACTGGTACCGTTCTGGCGGGAACCCGGAGGCGGTTCGCGTCATGGCGGAGGAACTGTTGGCCTTGCTCCCAGGTACGGGGAAAACTTGGAGAAAGACGAACGATTTTGTGTGTAATTTAGATTTGCCTTGACCTAATGATGCCCTGACAAGTTCTAATGAACATTTTACACTTACAGTTCAGTTCAGTTCACCTTTATTTATACTGGTAAGCCCTATCGGCCAACATGTAGGCCGTTCTTCCTTGAGGACCAGTTGACTTCATCTTTATTGACATTAAATCAATTCTATTGACATTATTTTGTGTCCCTTCCAAAACCTTTCAGGAGTGAAGCCGGTCTCCGTTCACGGAGACGCATGCGTGACAGTGAAGACGCCGACAGAACAGCTGTACGTTGACATGGTAACGCCGTCGCTGGGCGTGGCGCTGGGTGGCAACGGATACGCGGCAAAGTCATGTGACGAAATCGGACGAATGGCAGCAAAGATGATCTTGAAGGGGCGATGGGACCACGACCTTCCCAGGGATCAGTTCGGCATTAGATGGGCTGAGAGTCAGCCGAAGTCGAAACTGTAACGCGGCCCTTTACGTACCAGTGGGCATTAATTGCATGCACGACTTTTCATACACCACTTTGTGCACGAAACGTAACAAATTTTGAACACGAAATGTTACAATTTTTTTACTCAAAATGTTACAGAAGCACATCCGGGACCTTCTTCTGAGTCCTGTTTCCTGGAAGCCACGTGTTGAAGTCAGTGGTAATGTTTTTCTGAACTGGAGCGTGCGGTGAAGGCCAACGGCCACCCACCTGCCTGATGAACTCAGTGTGCTGTACTCAGCGTGGAGCACGGAACTAGCTATAGATCCTTCATAAACAAACCTAATGCTCTGTGATTATAAGCCATGTTATCCATCCATCAAGTCACGTGCCGTGTTTTTATGACTGGAATCTAGGAAGAGTGGACAACATTCATTCTAATTTCATGGATATCCAATAAACACATAACATATAAAAACTGCTCAGTCTAACATACAAATGGTAAATACAAGGTGCCAGAATTTTCAGTTAAACACAGATGTAAATGATGTGATCAGCACTGTTATATTAGAGAATGGACAGACAGGACACTTACGGAAACACGAAGAAGAACAAAACCAGAAAAGGGAGGAGAAAAGTAATATTCTGTGGTGGACTAAGGAATAAATGAGGCGTCATGTTGAGGTTCACAGCTCCATCGGTCAGAGTTGGGCGTGGTCCGGCTCCCGGGACCCGGAGGAGATGATGGTTCCCGGCTGTGTTTTGTGGCGGGATCAAAGCCAGGGGAAGAGCAGCGCGCTTCTCTGCGCACAGCGCACGCTCTCCGATGTGTATACATGTAGAGAAGGGAAATGCGTGAGCTGAAGCCTGAGTCAGACTAGTCAGGCTAGGTCATATTAATGGCCCACAGGTAGAGTGAGGTAATCGGAGGTATCTTATGATCTGCACATAATATGAATTTAATAGAAGATACCCTTTGATCTTGTGAAGACAGTGCTGTAGGTTGATGTAGGTTATAAGCTTTTTGCTAGAACTGCAATGAACCTTTTTATGATTTTCTGGTATGCATGTGAAGATATGTAGCATAAGTGATAACCTTTATTTTATATGATGCTGCTAAGAAAATAAGGGTCTAATTCACATACATCAAAACCGGACGTTCCGCTGCAGCACCATAGACGACCGCTGGGGTGTGTGGGCATTATCGAACTTGGCATTTGTTTTCCCGACCCTACCCACCTACCAACCTACCAAACATCATACGGATCCATTCACAGCTTCTTCCAAACAGACAAACAGCACCGAACAAGCAACTCTAGTTTACCTTTATCCGCGGGGTAACCTTTATTCGTTGTTAAAAAACAGGAAATTTAGGGATATCAAATCAACAGACGATAGTTTCAAATTCAAAATGTTGCAGTGTTTAAACAATCGTCTAATGACTTCACACCCCTAAGTTCCCTGCTTTTAGGTACAACGGATAAAGGTTACCCCACGGATAAAGGGAACTAGTCTTGACCTTCTTAGCGATGATAACAAATGAAAAGCGCCCGAGAGGACATCGCCCCCCTCCGCTGGGAAACCGGAATTGCCGCTCACCGGAACCGGCTTGGTTGGGACAGACGCGGCGCACTGTGTGTTATCAGCGCCTGTTTATTTCCTTAGCCATCCTGCCGTGCACTTGCTGCAGCTCCGAGCACCGAGCTTCATATGTGAGCTGACACTGACCGAACTTGGAGGCGTTGCCATGGAAACGGCATCATCTCTGCGGCGTTCCCATGGCAACCCGTGCGGCACATTCTCCCACGTACGGAACAGATGCAGTCCCGGCGTTTGGGCTTGTGTTTTTTTAGCAGGAAAGCACAGAACAACAGGCAAACCTGTTCTGCACTATTTACAGGAAAGCACAGAACAACAGGCAAACCTGTTCTGCACTATTTACAGGAAAGCACAGAACAACAGGCAAACCTGTTCTGCACTATTTACAGGAAAGTACAGAACAACAGGCAAACCTGTTCTGCACTATTTACAGGAAAGCACAGAACAACAGGCAAACCTGTTCTGCACTATTTACAGGAAAGTACAGAACAACAGGCAAACCTGTTCTGCACTATTTACAGGAAAGCACAGAACAACAGGCAAACCTGTTCTGCACTATTTACAGGAAAGTACAGAACAACAGGCAAACCTGTTCTGCACTATTTACAGGAAAGTACAGAACAACAGGCAAACCTGTTCTGCACTATTTACAGGAAAGCACAGAACAACAGGCAAACCTGTTCTGCACTATTTACAGGAAAGTACAGAACAACAGGCAAACCTGTTCTGCACTATTTACAGGAAAGCACAGAACAACAGGCAAACCTGTTCTGCACTATTTACAGGAAAGCACAGAACAACAGGCAAACCTGTTCTGCACTATTTACAGGAAAGTACAGAACAACAGGCAAACCTGTTCTGCACTATTTACAGGAAAGCACAGAACAACAGGCAAACCTGTTCTGCACTATTTACAGGAAAGTACAGAACAACAGGCAAACCTGTTCTGCACTATTTACAGGAAAGCACAGAACAACAGGCAAACCTGTTCTGCACTATTTACAGGAAAGCACAGAACAACAGGCAAACCTGTTCTGCACTATTTACAGGAAAGTACAGAACAACAGGCAAACCTGTTCTGCACTATTTACAGGAAAGCACAGAACAACAGGCAAACCTGTTCTGCACTATTTACAGGAAAGTACAGAACAGGCAACTGTCTGCACTATTACAGGAAAGTACAGAACAACAGGCAAACCTGTTCTGCACTATTTACATCTTATTTCCACTGCGCTGCGACGAAGAGTGGATCATCCAACGAATTTCATGGATAAAGGACGAATTTTACGTTGTGTTTTTTTTTTTTCTTATGGATAAACTAAACTTTACCGAACCAACACCAATGTTCATTGGGACTAAACAAGGCTGACGTAGTCAGCTGAAAATTTGGGGTAAATCCCAATAAACTTTGGTGTCGTATAGGTAAAGTTCAGTTTATCCATGATGTCATTTACCAACACAGATGAACTTTTTAAAGTGTTTCTTTCTCGTCTATTAAATCGTGCACCATAATTATGAAAGCAAGGGACACATTAATCCCATTTTGGTCGTGGCACGTTGTACAGTGATGGCCGTGTTGTGGACATGGAGCCGTTCTACCCGGTAACTTGTGTACTTAGTGTATTGAGCACGTGGAGAGTTCGCACGTGTCCGCTCCCCTCTCCTTGACCGCACTGTCCTGTCGAGCGGGCTCCATATGGAGTTGGCCGTGAGGCTGGGCAAAATGAATTTTGTGTTTCCGCCGGTCTATAACTCGTTCTGTCTAAAAGTAGGGTGTCTAATTTCTCATTTCTTTAAAGTACAGCTTTGCATATTAGAACGATGTTGAAATCGTTTTAATTCTACTGACTTATTCTGTGTATATCCGACGTAAGACTTATTATTTAAAAATTTTTGTTGTCATTAACGTAATGTTTATTTTTTGTGCCATTTATACAAGATAGCGTAGCTTGTGTGTAACATTCTATTTTACCGCCAAGACGGAAATTGATGCTGTGGCACAGAAGGGACGATCACCTTCAAAAGTAGATGTTTTTTTTCACCCAAAGAGATGTCATTAAACAAAGCTAAGATTAACAGCAGAATTTGCCCTTCAAAATGCATGAAATAGCGTTTCAGAGGGTCAAGATTTCAGCATTTTACGGGGCTGCATAGGGATTTCTGCCAATATCGAAAGAACGGATAAAATTCAGGCTGGCTGGAAAGCTGCTACCGACCCTGTTTTTTTCAGGACTGTGTTCTCCGGGCCTGTTACGTAGATCCTGGCGGGTGTCGCACGTGTATTTCCCGCGGAACCTCCCTTGACCCCTGACCTCACGCACGTGTATCTCCAGCGGACCCTCCTCTGACCCCTGACCTCACGCACGTGTATATTCCCGCGGAACCTCCCTTGACCCCTGACCTCACGCACGTGTGTTTCCCGCGGACCCTCCGCTGACCCCTGACCCGGCGCTCCCGCAGGCACGCCCAGTGTTGACTCGCGGTAAACCTCCACATCGGCGCGGCTTTGGCGGCTGGAGGATAAACCATAGAGGTCAGGTCGCCACTGGTTCCCGCACTGCCAGATGATCACACCGCGCACGGGCTGAGCGCTTCCATTCCCTCTAAAGCATCACTGCCGTCCGGAGGTGGATCGCGTTCGCTGAACTTGACGTTGCTGATACTCCTTCGCGCCACTTTTGATCGTTCACGAGCAGAGCGTCTTTTTCGTTGGTTCGTGAACTTTTTTTTTCCGACTGCAGTTGAGTTTTCTTCTTATCTTTTTCCGGAGAGGAAATTGTGGTGATCAGAAGATGGAGCTGACCCGAGTAGTGTTCCTCCTGTCCCTGTGTATGGCGGCATGCCTCGCTGACCACGGAGTGGAGCCGCAGAGCGGTAAACGTCTTTGTTTTGTTTTATCTTTTTCTTTTTGCTGCAAGATGATGCGGATACATACACATGCCTATACACAGATGCCTTCATACACACGCGCGCGCGTACGTACGCACACTGTCAAAGGCGCGCACACACACGCACGCACACTCTCACACTCACAGTCGGTTGTTTACAACATGTGTTTTCATTACGGGAAAAGCTGTGAAATCATTTTTGTAAGTCAGAAGGACAGATGATATTTTCGAATTTCGACAATTACGATGAGAAATAGCTGAAGGAATCTATCTCACTGCAGCTTTTGTCGATGGTTATTGTACGTTCCTGCACGTAAATTTGTAGTCAGTGCATCAATGATCCTGTGAGTTTACTTTATAGAGACCATAATTCATGATATGCTTATATTCGTGCGTCCAAAACTTCTACTTACAAAATAGTTGTAAAATCGTTGCTATGACGCTTTATTATCAGCCTTTCTTAACTTCCTTTCATACAACCATGTAGATTTGCAATTCATACATCTGACTTCTTGTGATGTTTATCATTTCAAGAAAAGCTAAACGTCGCCAAATGCTTCGTTGATTAATGCGAAAATTTCCCCAGACTGTCAAACGATAGAACTTTCTGGATGGCAACTGATTCCTTCCCGTCTACAACTTATCAGCTTTCAAAATAAGTCCACCGCTATCTCCTCGCACAGTTATTTCCAACTTCTTAGTTCACTGCCTTGAAGTGTTTAATGACATCGCTTTGAACAATTTCGTTAAAACAACGCAGTAGATATTGGATATGGAAACTATCGATGGACAGGTGCGAATTGAAGGCTGATGATAAGATGCATGTTTCAGCCTTGACGTGTGAGTTGAGCTTGAACCCACCGCTACCGTCCTGCGAAGTTCACCCGTCCTAAACCCATCTGGCAGGAGTTAGGGACACAAATCCTTCAGCAAAGTCTGAAATGTTCCCTCCGAGTTTTGCTGACACAAACGTCTGGGAAGACGCGTTGACATAAGAAACCCTAGACGCGGGTTCTGAGACGCGAGTTCTGTGCGGCCGTGGCCATGGCTAAGTCCGCCTAATGTGTTTTGACTACTGCGAAAGCTTCACATCTCTACATGGCACGTGATGCTATAACCACATCTCTGCAAGTCGTCAGGAGGTGGTGGTGGTGATGGTGGTGGTGGTGGTGGGGGGGGGGGGCATGTAGCTTCACATCTCTAACTGGGACGTGATGCTATAACTACATCTCTGCAAGTCGTCAGGAGGGGGGGGGGGCATGTAGCTTCACATCTCTGAATGGCACGTGAAGCTATAACTACACCTCTGCAAGTCGTCAGGAGGAGCTCTAGTGGGAAACATTACCCGTTATACATAGAAGTACAACACGTATTGTCATCTTTCCTACCTTTCTAGTTGCGGTTCAGCTTCTTTTCTGTCACTGACGAAAGGTACCGGATTCTGTATTGTGTATGCTATATCCTGGATGTCTAACTAAACGGTACGTGAAGATTTAACTAACGTTATATCCCTGCAAGTTGTCGAGAGGACCTGAAGGTTGAGTGATACCCCTTTATGCTGACAAAGTGGTTTTGTAACACGCGTGTTGTCATCTTCCCTTCATTTGCCTTGTTTTGGTCGTAAACTTGTTGTGTTTCAATTTCTTTTCTGTCGCTGAAGAAAGATAGCCGATGATGTTTGAAAAGTTTGGCTTTACAAGTAACTTTTTTGGACTTGGATGTGTAACCTTCATCAACGTACAATACGTATTGTTTCTCGGTCTGTTGCCATTCTCACATAACGTTATCTACACATTACTTCATTCTTGATTGACAAGTCGGCAAACGATAGTAGTAATGACACAGTCTCCATGGTGATGGAGAATACAAACTTTCATATGTCTAGTTTATTCGATAGTTCGTTCATTCATTTATTCAGAGTTTTTTTCTAATTTTCTTTGGCAAGAAGTTCCATATGCCATCGTTGTCAGTAGATATCTAACGTGGTCTAGCTTTGTTCCTTCTTCCTCTTCATTTTATCTTGATTGCCTGCTATTTTTTTATCCCTGTTCACGTCAGCTGAATCTTTGCCCCCCCCCTCCCACGTTTCCGCCACCTGCACAGAGACCTGTTCACTCCGTCTGACACGAGAGGTGACACCCCTTCGCTCAGACTACTGACTAGCTCTTATAGCCTTGTTTTAGACCTGAGACAGTCTGCTCTTTACCGCGATGTCTGTAACAAGACGTGACATGTCTGAAGCCGAGCGGGGAAATAGAAGGGCACGGTCCGAAATGTGCCACCATGTTGTCCGTGTGCCCTGTCGCAACCTAAGCAATATTACAGCGTCAAAGTGGAAATATTCTGAATAAGGCAATCTGTATGATATTGACATCTACTGCACTGTATTCTCACATTTACATCATCATTTCATACTTCGAGTGGTT
Source organism: Branchiostoma floridae (assembly GCF_000003815.2). Taxonomy (NCBI): domain Eukaryota; kingdom Metazoa; phylum Chordata; class Leptocardii; order Amphioxiformes; family Branchiostomatidae; genus Branchiostoma; species Branchiostoma floridae. The sequence goes on along the minus strand of NC_049980.1, from coordinate 34,857,314 downwards.
AAAAACGGCCCAGAGACAAGTTGAACAAGGATATTCCTTATTATTGCACCCCCCCCCCAATAAGAAATAAGGACTTGATCTGGAATCCTTGTGCAACTCGTTCCCGCGACATTTTTAACGGCTCAATTTATGAAATAATGATGTAAATGTGCTAAAATAGTGCATTAGATGTCAATATTGTACAGACTGCCTTGTTCAGGATATTTCCACTTTTAACAATGTAATATTGCTTAGGTTGCCTTTAAGGTGGACTCTAACTGCACTCGGGGCACTGCGGGGTTCGTTCATTGCGGCACTGTTTTGTTAATCATATAATTCTTCAATAATCTATATATTGCGTGATAGTACAAGTATGACTTAAAAGACAACAAAATACACAAAACGGAAGAAAATTCGTTCTTTATCTCTGAAATCCGTTGAATCATCGACGAGCCCCGCAGTGCCGCACTGGTGCCACAAGTGCAGTGAGAGCCCACCTTTAGACTACTAAGTGAGTCTGCTGTACTTAAATCCGCACCCATAGCCTCCTCTCTTGCTGTCTGTAGCTATACGTGACATGTCTGATGCTATATATAAGTGATGAAATGGAAGGGTGCGACCCGAACACATGTTAACATGTGCCACCATGTCGTGCCTTTGTCAGGGTGATGGGGTGTATTACGTTACTGGATAAAGCTGGCGCGATTGCTAACAGAAGAGCTGGGTTCTTGAAACGTTGGTAGGCTTCCGTTATATCACAAACACAAAGGTCGGCATTTTTATAAAACAGGACAAGGATAAAATTTCAGATCAGAAGAAAGAAGGTATCTATCTGAGTTCTCATAGTACTTGCGAAAGTGATAGACTATGTTCAAATAAACTTTTAGCCCCTCAGAATGGAAAGTAAACTTTACAAGTTCATTTCCGAAAGCAAATGTCAAGAACAAAACAAGGAACTGGCTACGGAAAACACACACATGGTAGCGATATAGAGACCTCAATTATGGTATGTCCGAATGTTTTGTTGATTTCTTTCGTGTGTGTTTTTTTTTTTAATGTAAGTTGAGAAAAACGAAAAGCACCAGTATGATAACACCACCAGGTTCATATTGTCTATGAGTACAGCGTGTCACTTAGGAAGGGAGTTGGCCTAGCCAGAGAGAATCTTAGCCCATGTTAAAACTCGCGAATCAGCGAAGGCTACAGTACTGCCCAGGTGGCAGTGCCCCCCTCCCCACATGTCACTCTGAAGGTCACCCCCCCTCCCCCCTTCGCGCG
>NC_049980.1:34853529-34855957 GCF_000003815.2 Branchiostoma floridae | reverse complement strand
TGAAATTAGGACAAAATGGGGGCGGAGAAAAAGCTTAGATCCAACCTGTCTCTTTTAAAGACAAAATCTCCGACTGGGACCAAAGATTTAACTTAATAGACGAAGGGTTTTCAAGAATACTAAGTAGGGACGAGGGGGATACAAACTTGGACACGTTTGGGATGATCTTCTCGTCGCAAAAGCGCCACCTACATCAGCTACATATAGCGACGAGAAGCAGAACTCGAGTCAGAATCTCTGAAGAAGGTGTCTGATAGACACCGAAACGTAAGCTAGTAAGTTTAATTTTGGTTGTGTACAAGAATTCTCATATATCCTATATTCTACCAACCTGATGAAAATATTTTCGGAAATATTAAGTAGGTTTTACAGAATAAAATTCCCATGTTGAGGCCTCCACTGCACAAGCTTCCCGCCGTGTCAGCCCTGAACGTACGTGCGCGGCCAGCACGGAACGTCGGTGCGGCTGCAGCTGCCAGGTCAGACCACACGTGTCGTCGCCCAGAACGGAAAAGCCCCAATGTCACTTGTCAGGTTCCCCCAGACGGTGTGCGCGAAATCTCCTCCATGCCAGGTTGAGAAAGTTCCCAAGGCCTAAGCTAGAATACATTTATCTCCACGAATTCTTCACTATGTTTCAAGAAATTGTCGTTTTACTACTACATTACACGTTATGCGTTTACGTTACAAGTTATACGTTTTCCTCTTCCCCCTCCTTATTATATGATTCACTCTGATATGGCATCCGACCGGTCAGCGATATGGCACCAGTCGTTTCCAATGGCATCCATCGTTTCGAATGACAACGACCGGTCATCGACATGACATATTGGCCTTTCCAAATCGCACCGGCCGTTTCAAATGACATCCACTATTTCGAATGGTAAATGAGTCTTGACGCCGGTTTTAGCGCCATGTACATGCTTGTTGACTAGGTGCGTGTTTGTACGTGCCGGCCACCGCTATCCTGCCAAACGGCAACTGTTGTTTGTACGTGCCTGGTCACGGTTTAATATCCTGTTCTCGACCAAGTGCGTGTGCATACAGGACCGTGCGTGTACGTGTCCGGTCACCGTTATCCTGTTATACGGCACGTCCCAATGTCGGTGGTGTGTGCGCAAGTGTACGTGTTTGGTGGCCGGTGTGTGTGTTTGTACGTGCTCGGTCACCGTTATCCTGTCAGACGGCACGTGACGTCACACCCTTATGTAACAGCCCCAATGTCATGTTCGCGCGCGGGCGGTGTGTACTTGGCGGTTTCGCACAGGTACGTCAGGTGTCCTAAGATACAGGACAAGACAACACCGGGCAGGTGACTCCAGACAGGACGTGATTAATGCCCAACAGCTGGGAAGAGACCATGGTGCCAGCTCAGTCTGCATGATACATGTAGTTTCACAGAAAATCTAAATAAAAAGTGTCAACATAAATTTAAAGCGATTTTGAGGCTACGAGCTGTAGAAGGATCATGCCCCTTACATCTGTATGGTTACAGCGACTTCAAATCTGTATGTATATAGCCGGTATAACCGCCGTTCGGCGTAACACACCAGCTTCTGTATCTGTATGTATATAGCCGGTATAACCGCCGTTCGGCGTAACACACCAGCTTCTGTATCTGTATCTATATAGCCGGTATAACCGCCGTTCGGCGTAACACACCAGCTTCTGTATCTGTGTCTATATAGCCGGTATAACCGCCCTTCGGCGTAACACGCCAGCTTCTGTATCTGTATCTATATAGCCGGTATAACCGCCCTTCGGCGTAACACGCCAGCTTCTGTATCTGTATCTATATAGCCGGTATAACCGGCATTCGGCGTAACACACCAGCTTCTGTATCTGTATCTATATAAACGGCAGAATCTGCGGCATTAGGACAAAAGGTATCCCCTTTTAACAGACGTAAACAGTAAGGTGCTTCACGTTTTTATGTCAAATGTGCAGTTTAATGCATTGCGGGGTAATACATATATATAAGAAATACCAAGGAGCTTGCAATTTTGACAGGTTGCTAAAACTGCATCACATCGTGAACTACCACGTAATTAATTATAAACCCCTCCAAGACTTAGAGGGTCCATGCACGTGACAGCAACCAGGCGCACCGTACATTTTCTCGGCCACATTTCCATTTCCTCTCTAAAAAAGACTTACTTAACAGTTGCTTATACGTATGATGCATATAGATAACACTAGATTTGCTCGACCGTATATGACAGACATGTTAAGTTAAACCAGTTACAGGACTTGACGGGCCCCAGTTGTGAGGAACTGAAGAAGTGACCGCCACAACAATGCACGGTCCATCTCGTAAGTAAAATACACAGATTCCGGTGGAGGCTTTAGATTGTATCTGGGGCGTGACCGGGTTCTCCGTGGCCTTGAGCTACATGCGGCACGTTTGAATATTTACAGTTTGACCCAG
>NC_049980.1:34836492-34853429 GCF_000003815.2 Branchiostoma floridae | reverse complement strand
TGAGCGCATACTAGTATTTTCCTGCCCTACTGCGCGAGTCCGGCCGGCAGTACGTCCTGGTGCATGTACCGACAAAACGTATGGAACACGTTAATAAGCTAATTACTTAGTATTTCTCATGAAAACGTTAATGTTTCCCGTCATCTCACAGCCCGAGTCCGCCCTGCCGTCCTGGTGTACCCAGAAAACGTCACCATCGCCTGGAAGGAAACAGCGACGTTTAAATGCCAGGCAACCGGCAACCCGCCTCCTGCCATCTTCTGGTACAAGGAGGGCAGCCAGGTACCGCACCTGTTACACACCTGTTACACACCTGTCACACTTGTTATACCTTTGTGTCATAATAGCACAGCCAGGTACCACATGCATAACGGCTCTTGACACTGTATAAAGTTTCCGAAACTGAAGTAAAAGTCACCTGTAGTCACCTGCCCTAGCTAGGTGATTGGGTCAAATAACCGAAGGACTGGTTCTCTCAGTTGAAAAATCCGTTAATTCTAATTTTTTTCTGTTACAATTTAAACAATTTAATTGGTTCATAATGATAGCGTTGCATTTAAGGTTTGAGAGCAGAATAACTTGTTGCCAGACCGATCAAATTCAATTTCTATGTACTGGTGTGGTCTTTCTAGCAAATTCCCTGTAACATACAAGAAATGCAGCCATCGGGAACTGTTTCTAAGAAATTCCTATATCTTCCGCCCGCCACAAGTTTACACACGGTTTCGCCTGACGTTCGGCCCAGTGGGGAGATCCGTGACTCGTGAAAACCTGGCACCTCTGCGATAAATGAAATCTGGGTCATATTGTCTACAACTAGACCTTCCCTGTATCATCAAACAAATGAACCCACCATGAACAGTTTCTGAAAAATTACTATTTATAACTTCAACCTACCAAGCGTTTACAAGTGTTCGGCCCAGTGGGGAGATCCGTGACTCGTGAAAACCTGGCACCTCTGGGATAAATGAAATCTGGGTCAAACTGTAAATATTCAAACGTGCCGCATGTAGCTCAAGGCCACGGAGAACCCGGTCACGCCCCAGATACAATCTAAAGCCTCCACCGGAATCTGTGTATTTTACTTACGAGATGGACCGTGCATTGTTGTGGCGGTCACTTCTTCAGTTCCTCACAACTGGGGCCCGTCAAGTCCTGTAACTGGTTTAACTTAACATGTCTGTCATATACGGTCGAGCAAATCTAGTGTTATCTATATGCATCATACCTATAAGCAACTGTTAAGTAAGTCTTTTTTAAAGAGGAAATGGAAATGTGGCCGAGAAAATGTACGGTGCGCCTGGTTGCTGTCACGTGCATGGACCCTCTAAGTCTTGGAGGGGTTTATAATTAATTACGTGGTAGTTCACGATGTGATGCAGTTTTAGCAACCTGTCAAAATTGCAAGCTCCTTGGTATTTCTTATATATATGTATTACCCACAATGCATTAAACTGCACATTTGACATAAAAACGTGAAGCACCTTACTGTTTACGTCTGTTAAAAGGGGATACCTTTTGTCCTAATGCCGCAGATTCTGCACTTCCCCGGTAAGACCGCAGGGCGTATTTTGTTAATGTAGCAGGCGCAGTTTGTACTGTGGAATAGCTTATTGTTTTCGCTGATTTAGACCTGATATGTTCTCTTCCCGCTCCCTAGAATCTGCACTTCCCTGGAAAGACGGCAGGGCGCCTGCGCGTGACGAACAGCGGGGAGCTCGTCATCAGACGCGTCAACAAGGAGGACCAGGGCTGGTACGTGTGCAAGGCGCTGAGCATCTCGGGAAGCGTCACCGGGAAAACTTACCTCAGGGTGGACGGTGAGTGGCAAAAACGTCTGGTGGCTGTAGTAGTAGTAGTAGCGGTAGTAGTAGTAGTAGTTATAGTATTGCCGACCAGGGCTGGTACGTGTGCAAGGAGCTGAGCATCTCGGGAAGCGTCACAGGGAAGACCTACCTTAAAGTGGGCAAAAACGTCTAGTAGTAGTAGAAAGGAAGACAAAGAGATGTAGATGACTTTCCTTTGCTCCCCTATTCCCCAGAATCTAACCGTACTGAGTGTGAGGAAGTGGAGATGTGTGAGGACCTGTCTTACAGCCTGACCAGTTATTTTACCCCTCCCCAGACTCTAACCGTACCGAGTGTGAGGAAGTGGAGATGTGTGAGGACCTGTCTTACAGCCTGACCAGTTATTTTATCCCTCCCCAGACTCTAACCGTACCGAGTGTGAGGAAGTGGAGATGTGTGAGGAAGTGGAGATGTGTGAGGACCTGCCTTACAGCCTGACCAGTTATTTTATCTCTCCCCAGACTCTAACCGTACCGAGTGTGAGGAAGTGGAGATGTGTGAGGAAGTGGAGATGTGTGAGGACCTGCCTTACAGCCTGACCAGTTATTTTATCCCTCCCCAGACTCTAACCGTACTGAGTGTGAGGAAGTGGAGATGTGTGAGGACCTGCCTTACAGCCTGACCAGTTATTTTACCCCTCCCCAGACTCTAACCGTACTGAGTGTGAGGAGGTGGAGATGTGTGAGGACCTGCCTTACAGCCTGACCAGTTATTTTATCCCCAGACTCTAACCGTACCGAGTGTGAGGAAGTGGAGATGTGTGAGGACCTGCCGTACAGCCTGACCAGTTATTTTATCCCTCCCCAGACTCTAACCGTACCGAGTGTGAGGAGGTGGAGATCCCGATGTGCGTGGACCTGCCGTACAGCCTGACCAGCTACCCGAACTTCCTGGGGCACGCCGTGCAGGGCGAAGCCGCGCAGGACATCCAGCGGTTCCACCCGCTGGCCAAGATGCCGTGCTCTCCCGACATCCTCAGCTTCATCTGCACGCTGTACGCGCCACCCTGTGACAAGAAGGTAGGTGTTACGGACTGGTCAGTGGTCACGCTGTCGGGCTGGTCAGTGGTCACACTGTCGGGCTGGTCAGTGGTCACACTGTCGGGCTGGTCAGTGGTCACGCTGTCGGGCTGGTCAGTGACAGTGGTCACACTGTCGGGCTGGTCAGTGGTCACGCTGTCGGGCTGGTCAGTGGTCACGCTGTTGGGCTGGTCAGTGGTCACGCTGTCGGGCTGGTCAGTGGTCACTCTGTCGGGCTGGTCAGTGGTTACGCTGTCGGGCTGGTCAGTTAGCTGTCCTGGTTCGTACTGGTCAGTCAGCTGCCCTGGACTCGAGTAGCCACATCAGACAGGTATCTTGTAAAAGTAAATGTGATTTGAAGGTATTGGCTTCATGACCTCACCAAGAGTTCCCAAAGAAAGCTCATTTACTGCAATACTGGCCTCTCTATCTAGTTGCTGTATCAACTTATCTTGTACAGGTGAATGTGTTTTGAAGTGTGTTCCTAAGGAAAGTCCGTTTCCCCCCAGACCGCTGAAGGCGCCGCCCTGCCGCCGTGCCGCGAGTTCTGCCAGAGCAGCCGCCGCAGCTGTGAGAACCTCATGAACAAGTTCGGCTTCCAATGGCCACAGCAGCTCGAGTGCAGGTAACACAGATTTGTAACGTGATGAAAACGTGATATAGAAAACGTGAAGTGTACAATGATGGTCATAGTAACTAGTGAGCTATCAGATTATCAGACTAAAAGTACGTCAATTCTAGGATGTGATGCGTCCAGTCGTGTCCAGTCGTTTTGGTCTTAGCTATAGCTTGGTCACATTTTCATGTCTAGAAAAGAAAAAAAAGTCATTCCTATCATAAACTTAGAATTACATATGGATATGTGTATATAATATATGATATGTGGATATGTCCTAGTTATGCTGTTGTATGTGTCAAGGGACAACTGAAAAGCAGGCCGTGGCCTGAGTGTGATTTTTACCCTGTTAGAATGAGATAAATATGAAATATGCAAACAATACGTACATGACGTGTCGTGTCTCCCTCCCAGCCGGTTTCCTGAGGAGAACACCCGCGGGGGCTGCATCAGTAAGGACACCATGGTGCCTGCCGAGGTCACGCTGCTGCCAGTCATCAACAACGAACCCGCACGTCAGTATATATAGGACGGCTCTGTTCACTACAGACACTGACATTTGTAAAGCACAATATAGTAAAACATCATCAACAACGAACCCGCACGTCAGTACAACACCGCACTATCCACGCTACAGACACAGTACAATACGGCTTTGGACACGACAGGCACTGCCATATGTATAGCACAGTAAAGTAAAGCGCCACCTAAACTTGCCAGCAATGTAGGCATCCTTCCAGCAATAGTGCCTGAACAACTAGGTACTAGTATGGAAGCAGACAAAACCTCTACGTATACACGAAGCAAAAGCTGGTCTAGTCAAACCTGTCTACGTCGAATGCAGAACGAATTTGGAAAAATCGGTTGCCATGGACAGAATCGACTCTTTCTAAGAGAAAAATCAGACTGAATATTTCGTGCGCAAGTCGCCCCAAGATCGAGTCCACCTTCCCGGAGAGACAGGTTTGACTGTTTCTAAGACTAAAATCAAACTGAATATTTCTTGCTATTTCTTGCACAGGTCCCCCCAAGATCGCACCCACCTTCCCGAAAAAGCTGATAGTCGGCGCGGGGAAGGATTTCTCCCTGTTCTGTGAGGCTGACGGGAACCCGGAGCCACGCGTGCGCTGGAGACGGCAGAACACAACCCTGTATCTGGACAACCCGCTCACCTTCAAGGTCAGTAAACACAACCCTGTACCTGCTGACCTTCAAGGTCAGTGAAGGTCATTTGCCAGGGATGTCCCTGTAGCTGAACTGGTAGCAGCCTCATGGCGGAGCTTCTGGTTACAATTTGATAGCTGGTAACTGGGAGACTCGGGTTCTAATCCTGGGTAGGGCATCTCCGTTGGGGACGGGACGTAAAATGGCGGAGGGGAAGGGGTAGCAACCCTCATCGCGAACTTAAAACCACCGCGAAAATTTTTCTATTATCAATTTATGGTATTAGACTGCAGTCTATGGTGTTACCGTGAAAATAAAACCACCGCGAAAAGTCCTTTTTTCCCGCTACCACGAAATTAAATCACCGCGTACTTAGATGCATTTACAGTGTACCCAAGCAGCTACTGAAACAGCAAACAACAGCAAACTTATGTGGCACTTATGTGGCACTGCAAGGGTATGAACCAACAAACGAACCAATGAAGGACAGAGGAAACATACATGTGACAGGGATGGACATTCTTGTAACTGGTTCGAAAAGCTGCTGTTGGCTATATCTAGAGGAGATGTGCTTGCCTTCTTTCTTGGTAGCAGAGAAAGACAAAAATCACCACCTTAATCGCATAATTTGTTGCTTCTGTGATTCTAAGGAGCTGGACTATGTGGAGGAGGGGACGTACGAGTGCGTGGCGTCAAGTTACGGCTTCGCTGACGTCACCAGGGAGATCTTCATCAACGTACAAGGTAACTTCAATGGTCATCTCGTCTTTCTAGTTGACTAATCAACATACTTTTCAGTCCGCTCTAGTTACTTTGCAGTGTGATAGGAACTCAGTGGAGGGCTCCAAGAGTCTGACTGTATGTGTTAGTGTGAGGGCTAGGGACTTACCGTGTGTCTGCCTCCTCAGGCCGGCCGGTGGTGCGGCTAGGCGGGTCATCCACCCTGGTAGTGAGGGAGGGAGACACCGCCATCATGGTCTGAGGGTTAGGGTTAGGGTTGGGCCTAGGGTTGAGGTTAGGGTTAGGGGTTAGAGGTTAGGGTCAGGGCAGAGTCTAACCATGTGTCTGCCTCCTCAGGCCGGCCGGTGGTGCGGCTAGGCGGGTCATCCACCCTGGTAGTGAGGGAGGGAGACACCGCCATCATGGTCTGAGGGTTAGGGTTAGGGTTGGGCCTAGGGTTGAGGTTAGGGTTAGGGGTTAGAGGTTAGGGTCAGGGCAGAGTCTAACCATGTGTCTGCCTCCCCAGGCCGGCCGGTGGTGCGGCTAGGCGGGTCCTCCACCCTGGTAGTGAGGGAGGGAGACACCGCCATCATGGTGTGCGAGGTGCTAGCGGACCCGTCTCCTTACGTCATCTGGGTCTGGAGAGATGAGCACGGCGGAGAAAAGGTCTGTTTACAATACACATCCACTGATATCTGCTTTTTTAAACGTCTCATTCAATCTACCAATCGGGGAGGTGATAGAAACTTTTACGAGGACAGAATTTCAGCAGCGTGGTAGCCCACATGTTCACTGTTTGTTTTGGGTGAAAGATGCACCAAAATTGAATGCCCGGACTTCTTCCTGGAGTTATTCTAATTCTAATTGGTTAATAGAAATTGCGTTCTTGTTGCCCTCTCCGTTGCTAGGTGCTATCTGAGAAGGAGCGGTCGGACCGAGTGGTGGTTGGTAGGTACAAATGTTCTGTCTGACGTTTTTGTTCTCTTCGTTGCTAGGCGCTGACGATGTTTTTCTCCCGTTGCTAGGTGCTATCCGAGAAGGAGCGGTCGGACCGAGTGAAGATCATGCGGCAGGAGCTGGACGGAGTGACCACCAGCGTGCTGACCGTCTACAGCATCCGCCTGCACCAGGCCGGGGACTACGTCTGCAAGGCTACCAACTCCTTCGGCTCCAACGAGCTCACTGTCACGCTGGAGATGAAGGGTTTGTTTCTTGCGCGTTACCACGACCCGTATACCGTCTTTAGAATATGGCATCGGTTTGTACAGTATGTACACGCTGCGTAATGCATGGTAGGTTGTGAGGGGACCATGTTTGCAGGGCCACCAACTCTTTCGGCTCCAACGAGCTCACTTTCACCCTGGAGATAAAGGGTAGCTTTGTTTGTTTCTCATAATCGGTAGACCGCCTTTAGACGTAACGCATCGGTGTTTTACAATATGTACAAGCTGCGCAAGACTAGGACGTAAGTTTGCAATGCCACCAACACTTCGGCTATAACGCGCTTGCCGTTACGTTGGAGACGAACGGAATGCTTGTTTCGCATATCCAGTAAGCCACCTTTATTTGCGCTGAAGTAAGGAACTCCTTTTCCTCCGCAGAGCAGCGAACCCGCACACGGGAGCCTATCTACATCCCTGCCTGTAGAGACATGCAGTACAACCTGACTACCTACCCCAACATCCTGGGTCATAGGTCACAGGAGGAGGCCAGGCTGCACCTGCACAAGTTCATGCCTCTACTCAACGTGCGATGTTCACCTGAACTCAAGTAAGAAACTACACAAACCTTAACTTAGCGCCAATCCTAACCCAACCCTAACCTTAACCCTGATCCTAACCCTAACCCTACACAAGTTCATGTCTCTCCACAACGTGCGATCCTGTGTAACCTGTACGTTATGTTACCCGAGTTACGCCAGGTATTTCCTGTGTAACCTGTACGTTATGTTACCTGTGCAGGTACTTTCTTTGTAACCTGTACGATATGTTACCTGTGCAGGTATTTCCTGTGTAACCTGTACGTTATGTTACCTGTATTACGCCAGGTACTTCCTGTGTAACCTTTACGCGCCGCCGTACGACGCGGAGAGCAGTTCCCGGGCCGTCATCCCGCCCTGCCGCCCGCTGTGCGAGACGAGCCGCTCCGACTGCGCCAGGCTCATGAACAAGTTCGGCTTCCCCTGGCCAGAACAACTTGACTGCTCCAGGTCAGTGGGTGTGTCTCCTCCGATGGAACCGACACATTTACGATTGCTTTGTGATAAATTGAAAAATATTGGCTTCCACACCAAGTCAAACAGCCTCAATTCTAAGAACAGAGCTTGCTAATACTCAAAGTGACGGAGGTCCCTAGTACAACGACCGTTGAAAAACGCAATGACAGTTTCAAAAAGAGACTATCATTTCAAAAGGCCATTTCAAAGGTATGCACGGATCAAGTTTTTGCTTCAGAACATAAACGAGAGTGAGAGTTACGGACACGTAATGTCATGAACATGTGATCTTGCGGATACGTGACGTCAGCAATTGGTCATAAGTGCTAGGAAGTTTATGTTCTGGTGTTAACTTGTGTTCACGTTGAACTGTTCCGCAGGTTCCCCCTGCCGGGCGGCAGTGAGCGGTGCATCAACAGGGACCGCCTGGTGGCCTCCACAGCCGTGGCCGCTCCGCCGCTCACCGTGCTGGTCAAAGGTGCATGTCCGAACAGATATTAAAGGCTTCTCATTTTTTTTTCGTCTGGAAGGATGCGAACCATCGATAGTATCTTGGGTAGAGTAACGCGGCGCAGTGCTAGAAAAATTCTTCTGTTGGACGTCGGCGAGACAGAACTGTGCTGATTGGTGGATGAAAACGTCCCTACGGAGACTGTATGAGTTAATGTTTTTTCATTTCTTCGATCTATGTACATTTTCGCCTGAAGGCAATTAGCCCCTTGCGTAGAGGGAGTCGAAAGGCAAGAAGTCGGCAACGGCAAGTATCAGTCCACTTGATATATGTACTCGATGTAACTACATGTAAATCTCCATAGGCGAAATACTGTATTCTGCGACCTTTTAAGTTAAAACTTGACTTGTACATGTCCCTCTCCTCAGCCCCTCCCACCATCCAGGCGACGTTTGGAGACTACATCCACGCCAGGTCCGGACAGACCTTCCAGCTGGACTGTATCGCGGAAGGCAACCCCAAGCCTTCCGTCATGTAAGCCCGGATAATAAGATATTCTATTCACAGAGGTATTTCCTGAGAACAAATATGAATGATATATGAAATATGAAAATTATTGTAATGAACCTGGCTCTGATAGACAAAATGGTTGTTTGACGAGGGGATTTTTCGAAGGATCTAGAGACACGTGGCTAGTGCCGTTAACTTCTGAAGAAGACGCATTTGTCTTCGTTATACACTTGGAAAAACGCGTCGCTATCTATTTCTGTTGACGTCTTCAGGTGGCGACGTAAGGGCACGGAGGAGTACTTTAAGAACCCGCTGGCCTTCTCTAAGGTGGAGTACACGGCGGAAGGCGCGTACGAGTGCGTGGCGTCCAGCGCGCGCTTCCCGGAGGCCGTCAAGGAAACGTACATCGACGTCAAAGGTACGTACAGGGCAATCTTCATTATTCCTGTGCTAGAGCAAAAATGTAGAGATGTTCAATGAAAATGTAAAGAAAGTCGAGGAATCAAGAATAATGCTCTCAAAAATGTCATTTTTCATAATGTCCATAAAATGTCCTTTGTGTCATAAAATCTAGACCACTAGACCACATGGGAAATGGGTGCCTGTAGCGAACCACTAGACCACATGGGGGATGGGTGCCTGTAGCGAACCACTAGACCACATTCGAGATGGATACAAGGAATTCTAACCGCTAGACTAGATGCGAGATGGATGCCTGCCGCTAATCACTAGACCACTTCCAAGATAGATGCCAGGAATCCTAACCACTAAACCGCATGGGAGCTGGATGCCTATAGCGAACCACTAGACCACATTCGAGATGGATACAAGGAATTCTAACCGCTAGACTAGATCCGACATGGATGCCTGCCGATAATCACTAGACCACATTGGAGATGGATGCCTGCCGCTAATCACTAGACAACATGGGAGATGGATGCCTACCGCTAAGGTAGCAGAACACAGTATTTATCCGCGAACCCCGGGGTGTATGACGCGGGTACATAAAATAGTACGGATAAACCTGTTGAAGGAGATGTAAAAAGCCTTATTTGAGGGGCAGCCAGATATAACCTGTCCTACGTGGTCACGGAAGGTGTCGACTCTGAGACTGTATGGTTGGATTGTAAAAGTTTTCTATTTCGTGTATAAATGCGCCCCATTACGCAACTGCCTTTCTGGTGTAAGACGGCTGCAGTTCTGTGACCTCCGCAGAGGGGCATTTCAAAGAGGGCGTGAGAAGACGATACGCCGACAGGATTTTTTTGTTTTTTAATATTCTGTGGCTTGTACCTTCAACTCAAACATATCCAATTTTGGTATCCAAAAAGTGCACCCTACTTTATTTTTTAATGCGTCGAAGCCAGTCACCTTGAGGCCCTTTACTATAGAAATCCCCATAGGCCGAAAACTGTGTTCTGCTACCTAATCACTAGACCACATGATAGATGGTTGCCTGCCACTAAAATCTTTATTGACACTGCAAAAGTACAGCGACAACTACTTACAGTGCAACTAAACAGACATATATGTACTTCTACGCATACGGTCCGGGCGCGGGTGGGGGGTGGGGGTGGTGTGGGGCACGGTGTCCCTATAACCGTAGACACACCGGCGGACTACCCGGCGTGGTTCTAACGTTCACATTGACTAACCATTTTGCTTCATCAGGTAAACCCGAAGTGGACCGAGAGGGCCCACATGCGGTCCGGGCGCGGGAGGGCTCTATGGTGTCGCTAACGTGCCGGGTCACGGCGGACCCCCCTGCAGACCCCCCAGCGTGGTTCTCAAACGGACAGGAGGTCCGGCCCGAGGATAACGGCATGAAGGGCTGGGAGATCATCTACGAGACCGACCAGGACAAGGTACGTGTGCGGGGCTTAGGCCTGGATCACAATTTCCAACCCGGGGCCCGGCCGGGTAGCTTTCGGAAATTATTTGTTCATTTCTATGTCTTGTTATACGTTTCTATTTCTTGTTTCAAAACAAACCAAAAAGCCCGGCCGGGCCCCGCTTTGGAAATGTGACGTTAGTCTTGGCCTTAGGACGGTCCAATTGTTCCTCTCCTCTATTCTTTCGTAGTTTCTTTTCTCGTTTGAAATCTCATGGTTAACAGCAAAAATTAGTAGTGTTAACAGTACAAGTCGCCTTTTCCTATCTCAGACGAGGACGACGCTTTTCTTCGGCAACGTGACCCAGACGCACGCCGCCGTCTACACGTGCAGGGCCACTAACAAGTTCGGGTACGACCAGGAGACCTTCGACATGCGGATACATGGTAAGGTTGGCACAGGTGGTACACACATACACGCATACTCACAGACACGCATATACAAGCATACACACAGGCACAGGCACACACGCACACACACATACACAAACACACACATACACATACACAAACATACACGAACACACACACACACACACATACACAAACACACACACACACACAGATACACACACACACACACACACATACACACGCACACACACATACACAAACACACACATGCACATACACAAACATACACAAACATACACACACACACACACACACATACACAAACACACACACACACACACATACACACACACACACGCACACACACACATACACAAACACACACACACACACACATATACACTCACACAGACAACACAGACACAGACACACACACACACAGACAACACACACACACACACACACACACACACACACACACACACACGGGTACGACCAGGAGACCTTCGTCATGCGGATACATGGTAAGGTTGGCACAGGCGGTGCACACACACACGCACACGCACAGACACCCCCCCCCCCCACACACACACCCACACACACACACACACACACACACACATACACACATGGATACGACCAGGAGACCTTCGACATGCGGATACATGGTAAGAAACAACCAAGCACGAGCTGCTGTGGAGGTCGGACTGAGCTCATGAAACTATACTGTTTGTGTCCGTTGATCGTGATATTTATATACGCACACACACTGATACGCACACATACACGGACAGGCATACACACGGACCCGCACACACATTGAAACGCACAAACAAACAGACACGCAATCACGGATACGCACACACAAGCCATGCACATACACGTCAAGGAAATCTGTTGTGCACAAACACAGACACGCACACACATGGACACACACGCGCACACACATGGGCACACACGCGCACACACATGGGCACATACGCGCACACACACGGGCACACACGCGCACACACAAGGACATGCTCATACAAGTTAAGGAAACCTGTGTTTTCCCGCAGACCGCAGCAGACGGTGTGACCAGCTGACGGTGCCGCTGTGCCAGGGTCTGACCTACAACTCCACCCGCCTGCCCAACGGGCTCGGCCACGGGACGCAGGAGCAGGTCGGGCGGGAGCTGCACCGCTTCTGGCCGCTGGTGGAGATAGAGTGCTCCCCCTTCTTCAGGTGACCCTATCGTCATGACAGTACATGTTGGAAGTGTTCTCCTCACAATGGGCGTGAGTGCGTGACTGCGTGAGTGCGTGAGTGGTAAAGCGTTAACACCATTCTTTCTGTTGTTTAGAGGAGTTTCTGGTGCATTTTTACGCCCCTCCATCCTTGTCAAGTGTTAACACCAAATCTGTCTGTTTGCAGAAGTTTCCTTTGCACGCTGTTCGCCCCTCCGTGACTAAGTGTTATGTATGTTGTATTTAGGAGTTTCCTATATACAGTGTACGCCCCTCCGTGGCTTAGTTTTATGTATGTTGTGTTTAGGAGTTTCCTGTGCACGCTGTACGCCCCTCCATGCCGTGAGGACAACCCTGACGTCATCCCGCCGTGCAAAGAGATGTGTGAGAGCAGCTACAGCGGCTGCGCAGTGCTGATGACGCAGTACGGCTACAGCTGGCCCGACAGCCTGAACTGTTCGCAGTTCCCGTCGTACTACGGGCAGCGGGAGTGTACGGGCTGGGCGCCGGACCTGGACTGGACGCCGATCCCCGACACGGCCGAGCCGCCACCGCCCGTCAACAACGCCGTGCCGGAGGATCAGGAGGAGGTTATCCACGATGAGCAGTACGCCTTACTAGGTAGACTTACACAATGTGATAACCTTGCAGCCATAAAACTTATCAGAAATATAGGGGTATTTCTGAGACTGTGAACTTTTACCGGTCGGTACAGAAGTCGTCATGTGAATGGTGTGAGCCATGTGAGTCTTGAAGTGAAGAAAAAAAGATATATCGTCAAGTTCTTCAAACTATCTAAATTGCGGCGATGGGGCTGAAATACGAATATACATCTTTAAAGCTATTCCAGACCCTCTCGATTCCATCTTTAGCTGCTAAGAGAAAGAGAGAAGTCGTCCCATCCAACATCACCTCCTCGGTACCGTGCGACAGCATCCTACCACCCAGCCAGCAGCGAACGCTGAGGACTGAGGTATAACCATAGAAATCCCTGTGGCTTCTACGTTTATATGACGTGACCATTTTGTTTTGCCGCAGGAAGAGCGTTGCCGACCTGTGAGCAGCTGGAGGACTGTGATCTGGACTGCGAGTACGGCCCGAAGTTTGACGAGAACCAGTGTCCGATCTGCGAGTGCGGCGACAACCCCTGCAAAGTAAGGACGACACACTCAGCTCGCACCTAACGTTTGAAATATCCACATGGTTCGTGAAACGCGTTCTCAGAATGTTCCGCTCCAGTATCCCCTCATGCCAGACGCCGCTTCTGTAGGACTAGAAACAACACTAGTGTTATCGGTCCTTGTGTCGACCCGTCCTTCCCGCCTCGCAGGTGCTGGCTAGTCGTCAGCCAATCAGATACCTCCTCCTGTTGCGAGACGGAACCTTAGTAGCCAATCACGTTGCCTCTAGGGCGTAAGGAGCGACGTGATTGGCTCCAAGCGCGAACACAAGAGAACAGATCACATACCGCAACGCCAGGGTCGTTGCTTAATGATCACAAGCGGCCGGCTGGCATGAGAGGACTCGCCCCTGGGGCGTTGCCAATAAAGTATATCCGTCCATCCAAACCTGTGTTACCGTGTGGTTTTCCCGCCAGGAGACGAGCTGCGGAGAGTACGAGGTGTGCGCCCTCCAGCCCATCCAGTGCCTCCGGCCGCCGTGCTCTCCCCTACCGTACTGCAAGCCCGTCCCCTTCAGCACAAGTAAGCCATGTTACTCCTACCGTACTGCAAGCCCGTGCCGTTCAGTACAAGTAAGCCATATACTATCTACTGTACTGCAAGCCTGTGCCGTTCAGTACAAGTAAGCAGCCATGCAGCCTATCACCTAACATAAACTAGAATATGAAAAATACACAAGAACAAGAAGAAGCAAGCCTAAAACAATACCTCCCGTGAAAAAGTAGCCTCTTCCATCCACCATATGAACTTGAATATCTTACAGCTGTAAACTTTCTACCACCTCTGGCCTACATGTACCTGTCACTCCCGCATGTTTGACATTTCACCCTTCACTTTCCGTCACTCTGTGTTGAGACATGCCTAGTTACGTCAGGGCTCCCTTGGAAATCAGTTATTTTTTTAAACTTAAGGGTCTACCCTTCAAGATTAATAGCAGATAATAATTAATAACAGACGTTAAAAAAACGTATTGAATTTCTCCACAATTCAGACCCCGAAAGGCAGAGTATCTACTGGCTGGACCTGGAACCGTCTAGCAAGGGGCTGGACTCTGTGGACCAATTGGACCGGTTCTTACAAATGCTGGAGGAGAAAAACGCCACGATTTTACATGCGATGAAGGTGGGATGCTTGTTTCATCGTCTGCGATTCGCTCAACGCCGTCTGACTCCTTGTTTGACATTTATTTCATCAATATTAACTTCTTCGCGGTTTCAAGTGCGCATGTCCATTGTGATGCATTGTGGGTAATACATCAAAGTTAAAAGCAAATTTGTGATGTATGTATTGTTTTCAACTTTGACACATTAATCACCCGTAATTCTTTACACTGCTCAATTCTTTACACTGTGAACAAGCTTATTCTGCCGCAAATGACCCTCGTAATGACCTCCACTTCCGTTGTTTCAGATCCCATCCTCGGCATTCATGGCAGGTACGTCGTCGTTCCCAATCAGTGATTTTATTCACCATCGTATATCAGACCAGTGACAAGTAGTAAGCCTTGCATACGAAGGTGACTAGTATTTTCCCCATTAAAACACCACCTTCCACTTATCATGGATGCTCAATTCTAAACTTTCTTCCAACACGAAGGTATACACAGATCAAATTTTCAATGACCACTGTCGCCTGTGCACATCACTGTAGTGATGACACGGAAGAAGAAGATCACAGCACTCTAACCATTACTGAACTAGACGGTGGGCGTTATAAACTTCCTGGCACTTTTGACCAATTGCTGACGTCACGTATCCACAGGATCACGTGTACGTGTAAATAAGATCACGTACCTAATTCTCGCGAGTTTACGTTCTGAAGTGATTGGTCATTAATGTTGATCCTGAAGAAGGTGACAGTGGTCGTTGAAAATTTGATCCGTGTGTACCTTGAGCTTTCTGATGGAAGAACGTTTAGCATTGTACTACGTACCTTCCTCGTCCGTGCAGTTGTCCAGGTGAACTCGGCGTCCACCGTTGACGTGGTGACGGCGCTGGACCAGGCGCAGGACGGCCTGATGACGTCAGTACGCAGCACGCTCGTCGTGCCGTACGACAACTACTGGCGGGAGGTGTTCGGGTTCCGGGAACAGCCGGAGGAGGATCACGAGGAGCTCATCTCAACCTCCACGGACACCGAGACCGCCTGGCACTACTTCGTGGACTTCGTCCTCAAGCGCACAGGTCAGAATCTTTTCTTTAACGTACGTGTTCAATGTCATCTGGTCCGGGCATGATCATAATGTTCAAAGAGGCCATCAAATTCCATCCAAACTTTCTGACATTCACCGACAAAAAGAAAGCAGTTCACCTTTTAACATCACTAAACCCACACATAATAGAAAAAGTGGGATCTTTCGTCTTCCACTGTCTTCGAAAAAGGAGTCGAACCCAATAAGCGAGGATCTAGAGTTAGCTTTTACTAGTTTTAGACCAGAGTAGACACTTGTGTTATTGTATTTTACACTGTTTGAATCTATGTTACCTGCAATTATCATTGCCCACGGGCAAGAATTTGCAATAAACTTGATTGATAATGTTCAATGCAAGGCCATTTGGCCACCTTTAGGCAATGAAGTAAGTTAATGGGTGGTGAAAGTTATTTTGCTAGGAGATGATAAGCAGTGAACTGTGGTTTTGAGGTCTTAAAGAATGAAAACAGGACCTCGGAAACAGTTGACATCTTCTAGACAATGAAGACAAGTAAATGTATGGTGGAAATTATTTACACAGGAGATAGCAGTAAACAATGTCATGGTTTTGAAGCGCACAGGTCAGTATGTGGACAGGGACATTTAACGGAGTGGGTTGGTGGGAGCTCGGCGGACAAGTAACCTGTCGTGGGTAGCTTGACACGTGCGCCTTTCTTTCCTTCTTCTCTTGTATGGTCTTGACATGTACAGTTGACATCGAGAGAGTTCCATGGTTTGACAGTCCAGGAAAAGAAATATGGCTTCATTACATTTAAATGTTTTTCACGGCCAGTTTTTTTACAACTTTATGATGATGACCAAACGTTGTCTTGTTTGTTTTGTTTTGTTTGTTTGTAAAATCAGGCTGTTATGTTTCATCTCCTTAGACTGGGATGGACCCCAACTCTTTCTATAAGTGTGCTATATCCTTGTAACCTTGTAACGAGCTCGAAATGTGACTGTCCTCAAACAGGGCTCCTTTTAAGGTCCTATCTGAGGGACCTACATAACTAAAGGTACTCATTTTCACCTGAGCGAAGTCTGGGATTGTTGGGAAAGTGCCTTTCTGAAGGAAACAACATCGGGTCCTGCTAGAGAGTTTGCCCAGACTTACTTTCTCTGCCTCCTTGTCGTGTTTCAGACATGCCGACCGGCCGGTTACGGGACCAGATCCGCATGGTGCAGACTCTGACTCAGGACGGGGTGCTGCTGGGCAACTACAAGAACGTCGGGGGGAACGAGGTGAGGTTTATTCCTCACTCTCTCTCTCTCTCTCACTCACTCACTCACTCACTCACACTCACTCACTCACTTACTCACTTACTCACTCACTCACTCACTCACTCACTCACTCACTCACTCACTCACTCACCCACTCACTCACTCACTCACTCACTCACTCTCTCTCATTCACTCACACACTCACTTGTTGACAAGAATACAGGTTGGTGTAACATATAAACTATGATAGATGTGTCATGTTTTTTTTAGCTATATGAAAAGTAGAACGAAATGTATCACATGACATTCCTCCCATTTCCTGATCGTCACG
>NC_049980.1:34834914-34836392 GCF_000003815.2 Branchiostoma floridae | reverse complement strand
CGCGGAGTACCGGAGCGCGCTGCGGGCGGCGCGGGAGGGCAACTAGCGGGCAGGGCCGGGACCGACGGGCCGGGACGGGGCGGACTCGCAACGCAAGATGTCTATAAGCCGATTCACGGTTTCACCCGCGCATGCGAGCGAGATGCGTTGTGGGTAATGTGTCAAAGGTGAAGGTCACTCGTAAACTGTCCTTGTATAGAAAGTACTTGATACGTGTCCAGGGGAGTTTTGTTTATATCCCAGGGGCCTTATTACCCATAGTGCATCACGCTGCTCATGCGTAGTTATCACCGCGCAAAGGCTTATTTTATCAGTATAGTCACATTCCAGCCTGTTGTAAATGTCACAGCATCATCTTAGCAACAGCGGAGACAAGTAGAGTTAGATGTACGTGTTGTTCTGAGCGGGCTCCTAGAGCAGAACGATTCAGCAATATCTCAACGGAATGAGTTACGTAAACCTGGTACGTGGGGCGTCTTTGTATGGAATCAGCTGATTGCTACTTCCCGCCCGATCCTTAGATCTGGTTTGTGAGAACTGCACGAATTAAGCAAGTCACTGTTCGCTGCCTTCTTTATCGCAGTATGACAGAGTATTCTGTAGAAGAAGGCTTATTGAGACTTATTTCCAAGCTTGTGGAAACCTTTCTGCTAATCACAGACAAGGAACGGACTGATATAAGTGGTGTTGTGGTTTTCCACAAGCAGATGTTGAGTGGACGTTTGTAAGGTTTACTGGCTGTCTTGTTACACGAATTCGATGTAAGAAACTGCCGGAAGAGAGCACACGTCAGGATCCTCCACCTAACATCTGCTCGGAGATTAGTCACGTGATATACGACAGAATGTATAGTTTAACACGTGATTTTCATTAGCCTGTCGAGAAAATATGTTTTTGAATTTAGCATTTTTGTACAAGATTCATTTTCTTAACTTATGTGTCTTTTAAAGGTAAATTTGTCTGACAGTTATATTTATTATTAGTATTTTTCTACTTAAGACCTATTTAAAGTTAAAGACACTTCATGTAAGTGCCAAGTCTGTAACTAACTTTTGGAAAAATTCTTGTAGTAGTCTTTCATAATATCTAATTGACGGGAGCACAATTTAAAGGAATTTGGTCAAGAGAAAAGTTTTGTTTTGTGGTTTGTGATTTCAATAATGTTAACTGCGTCGAGACTCAGAACGAATAGAAAGATTTTTGATTGTCAATTAATGAGAAGGGAATTTTGGTATCATAGTAGTAAAATGCTTCCATGTTTCACAGCTAATACTTTTCTGACTCGTAAAAGATGCAATATCTTTACTAAGATATTAGCGACTAGCATGATCATTTATAATCACTTCTTACAATCTATTCTTTATTCTTCATTCGTCAAGTGATATGCCCAATACCCCCCTCACATTAGGCGAAAATCGATCGGACGACGAGTCTGCGAGCTCTAATTTACGAGGAGGCATGACCCTGATGGGAAGGCT
>NC_049980.1:34823131-34834814 GCF_000003815.2 Branchiostoma floridae | reverse complement strand
CATTTCCTCGTCGGTAGCAGGGTCATGCCTCCTCGTAAATTAGAACTCGCAGGCTCGTCGTCCGATCGATTTTCGCCTAATGTGAGGGGGGTATTACCAATATTCGATGTGTGCAGGTATATTATATCTATACCGACATGCTGTTTATGTGAGTTCTCTATAGGCCGGGTAACCAGGGTACAACTGTACAGAGTAAAAACCATCCACAACATCATTAACATCGGCTTGTGTAAGAAATAATATGTTAACGTTTGCTGTACAACATGTAACCGTGTATTCTGGTATTAAAAACGCATTTGGCTGTAGAAAACCTTGACTCGTGAAGCCATCTATTTTCAAGAGATATTTTTTAAGTTAGAGGGCCATAATGCATTATAATGGACAACCCTGATTCGATATAGCCAACTAAACAATAAACAATAAAAAACACAAGAGGTTACAGCCAAGGCACATACAAAGGTGCTTACAAAGCACAGGTTATGTACTAACCATTTGTTACATTGACGATAGTAAGCAATGAGTCATTTTTGACACAGATAGTATCTTTTTCAAGGAATAAACTCACACGATAACGAAATTTAATGTATTTTCCAGTGTCTACATCTTATCACACGGACAAAGTTTTACTATTACACTACTGTAATACTAGGTTGTCCTCCGGTGTTGGAGCGCCGTCTGGCGACTTCCGTCACATCTGCACCTAAACCTCGACCCGAAAGTTACCGGGTTAATGACCCAGAGAACCCTGACCCCATGGCGCCAGGTACGCCTGAGGGGTGGGTCACAAATACACCCATGTAATGACTCTAGTATTTATCTAATTGATCGCATTATTACGACAATGGCGTTTTAAGAGGGCATATCCTACAACAGCAGCTGATGATGGTTGCTGAGTACTCAACGATAGTTCTTTACACAAATGTCGCCAAATAGAAATTTGCATCATGGAAAATTACACGTCACTGACATGTTAGTTCACCCATGAGAATGTTGTGATATTTTATCTACCTTTTCTATCGCCGCTCCCATGTCAGGGGTGAAGACTCACAATGCGCGTGAGTGACAGCTGATGGCGCCAAAACTCCGACGTGAAACAAACATGCTTATGGAGAAGGATAGACTTAAACCAAGGAGCTTATATTGAGCTTAGGGCACAACCCGCCGCACGTGCAAATACGTGCTATCTTCGTGCCAAAACGTGGGCAATCTTTGTTGATCCGTTCGTGGTAAGTATCGCCTCGGTACGGACTCGTAGGGAATCCGACGGATTTTGGAGCACGCAGACACGCCGTAGTCGTAGAACTTAACGTGCAGCAAGACTTTGTGTGCCATCGGGCTGCGGATTCTACATTCTTTACTGGGAGGTTTGACTTCTTTATTCGAGGCAGTGGCTGATGAAAAGTCCCACGTTTCTAATGATTAGTGGGTTCTGTGATTTTAACAGGAATGTAGTTTTTGGAGGTCTACTAGCTGATGAAAGGCCCAGCCTGGCGACTTCCACAATATCTGCACCCAACCTAACCAACCCATCGTCACGTGCACGTCAGTCTGTCTGCTGCACTCATAGATAGATACATGTAGATAGATGTTTATCTGGAACCACTCCCATATATAACCTTCCTGGCTGAACACAGCAGTCAACCTACAGACAAGTCAGACGGGCGCATTTCACGCGCAGACGGTTTTACGTCGGACCAACACTGCGATATCGCCGACATCGCCGCCCGTGGATTTGAGCCAAAAAGGTGGGTATACTGACAGTATATTCACTGTGTAAGTTCATGATATCTGCGGAAGGCTTTGCTCGCTACGTAGTTTATTTTTAGATACTATAAAGCATGTTCAGCCATACCTGTTTGAAAAGACTAGAGCAATTTTCTACGATCTTTATCTCACTTAATTAATTCTTCTTCTGGATTTAACAGCTACAACATGTTGCGTTTAAAAGAAACACGAATTTTGTACAGAAGGTAGTTCACTAAGTAAAACGAAGCAAATGTAAGTATCAGGGTGGGCGTAACCCGACTATACTCCAGTCAGGTCCTTTCTCACGGCTTGGTTTTCTCGTGTTTATGAGGGTGAAGGACATACACTTACCTGTAACAGTTCCTGGCGCCTCGGAGGCACAAGCGGAAAAGTCACTGCCTTAATCACTTTTACTTCTGCATCAATGATGTTCTGGTCTGACCTCTCGTGACCTCTGGTGTAGTCGGTCGCGGCGCTCTCCCAACGACAGACACATGTGAAAGTTCATAGGTCAAACATGCCTCCCACCCTATCACTGCAAACTGTGACTGTACCGTCGCGCAGTGGTTTTACAGATCAGTCAACGGATTTCATAGGCGTAGAACATTTTTTCAGCTTTGTTTTCTGTTGTCTTTGGATGAATACTTTTACATCTTACGTCACACAACATATAGATACCTACCGTTTGGGGCCGTATACATACCCAGAGGCACCTAGCTGTAGTACAATGTGAACATGTCAAAATTGCCCTGAGGAAAGTGACATACGGTCACCGAAACCTCGGTGGAAACAAAGCAGCGGTTGTGTACAAAGGGTCTCTTGATTTACAGAAATAGACTCTGTCAAAGGCCTGTAGGAGCAATGTGAGTACAAATTGGTTACGTAGAAGAACCTTTCTTTATACATACGAAGATTCGTTTACGCAACCACGTTTTACATTTCAATGACCTTCCTCAAGCTTCTGACTGGAGTTCTGCTCCTCGCCGCTATATGCAGCCAACGTAGGTGGCGCTTTTGCGGCGAGAACTCAATCCCAAATGTGGCTAAGTCTATATCCCCAGACTCCAGTCGGAAGCTCTGAGGAAGCTGTCTGAGAACAACCGAAACGTAAGCAAAGTGAGTACGAATTGGTTGTGTAAGAGAATTCCCCTATATGCTACATTCACGGTAATCTCCAAGCAGATACTACGGTGCCATCAGATAGTACCATAGCTGGCCAACCAGTATAGCCAGCCAAAGGGTTAGGGTTAGGTCGCATACACACTCCTAGGTCGGCTCCAGTCCTCTGTCAGCTTTTGATACTATCTTATGCTACCGTAGGATCTGCTTGGAGATTATATTGACGGATGTATTTCTGTATTGTTGTGTTTACAGTGGTGGCGATGCGCCGTGTGCGTGTGCGGAGCGTGGCCAGGTTCCTCCTGGCTCTCCTGCTGCTGTACGTACTGCGGGGTCTGCCGGCCTGGCTCGACTCGCACGCCGACATGCAGCCGTGGAACCCTCGGCAGCCGGGGGTCCTTCAACCGGGGGACCTACAACAGGCGGACATGCAGCCGGGGCTCCTGCAGCCACGGGTCCCCCCATCGGCGCCACAGGAGGAGGAAAGGAGACGACAGGTGGAAGTCGAGGAGCCTAGTAGACAGGATGTCGCGAAGGGGGCGGAGGTGGAGTTGGAAGTGAGCATTCTTGGAGACATTGTGTTTTTTATTGCAAAAACAAAACAAGACTGGCAATAAAAATGTATTATTGCCATGACGACGATTGAGGGTACAACAAGACAGCTCAAATCAGAAATAGACTGGAACTTCCCTGTCGCACTATCCCTGGCACAATGTACTAACCCACCTGTAACATAAACCTACAGCCAGCAGAAATGTACTATCCCCGGTACAGCACAATGGTCTGCCAGTGACCTAAACCTACAGCTGATCACTACAGAAGTATTTCCTGTCTGCCTAGCGCCTGTGGCCTATGGCTTGAACAAGCTCTAGAAAAGAAAACTAAAACCAAGACAACGTGATCCATTGCGCAGAGTTTCCCTGTCTTACCACTAGTTTTAAAGGACAAATTCCTCCAGGAAGCTGGTGTGACCAGAGATACATCTGGAACAGATTTAGGGTGGGGGGGGGACTTGCATACCCAGCATACTGTGGAGTACTAGCATTCTTGGAAAAATGCCTGTGCAATTCCTAGAATTTTCGCAGACTGAACGCAATATATACCACTTGACGACTCCCCTGAGGCGTCGTCAACAAGAAAAAAACAAACTAAGATACTAGTACGTGCATATACTATAGTGTGGCACTGAAGTGTGGTACTCAACAGAGGTTGCCCTATAATTGTCATTTGAAAGTGGTGACGAATAATAACAACAACTTGATCATGAATCATACAACTGAGTTATAACCATAAGTGATTGGTGTGTTTATTCTAGAAGAGAGCAAATGTGAGTGAGCTGTGCCCGGCTGGAAGTTTCCGACTCGCCCGGATGGAATCCTGCATGCCGTGGCTGGGGTGTGGGGAGATCGCTGCCGAGGTGACGATACGGGAGCTTTGCGACTGGGGAGGCGTGAAGAAGGTAAACAAACCTCAACGTTTCTCTGACGTTAATTACAGCAGCGGCTACATCAGGGGACTTATTCCACTGATAGTGTTCTGTGTGTGTTCGGGTGTGGGGAGATCGCTGCCGAGGTGACGATACGGGAGCTTTGCGACTGGGGAGGAGTGAAGAAGGTAACACTGCCCTTACGACTAGTCCACTGATAGTGTTCTGTGTGTGGGAAAATCGCTGCCGAGGTTGCCGTTAGGGACCTGTGCGACTGGGGAGGGATCAAGAAGGTAACGCTGCCCTCACCTCTCTCACGTCCTTGTGCTTGTCGTATTTAGTTAGTTAATTAGGCAGCGAAAGTCTCCCTAACTATACATAAATGGCACATATAATGTCGGTGACCATCTCTATTCCAAAGCCCTGTTGGTATTAGTTAAAATCTTTCCCACATCCGATGGTGCATAGGGTGGCGCCTATCTTCTTTTCTGTAGCCCTGTGCCACACAGCTTTGTGCAATCATTACAGCGGGGGGCTAGTCCGCTTGGAGTGGTCTGCGTGGTCGGGCGCGAAGAGGGCTTTAGTGTGCGTGTGAGTGTGTGTGTGTGTGTGTGTGTGTGTGTGTGTGTGTGTGTGAGTGTGTGTGTGTGTGTGTGTGTGTGTATGTGTGAGTGTGTGTGTGTGTGTATGTGTGTGTGTGTGTGTGTGTGTTTATTTGACCATCGAAATCGGATTTTGAAAGATGATGAAATTTCTTACAATACATGTAAAGTGAAACAGAGCAAAGACTGACAAGTCATGTAATAAGGTCTTTCAAGGTTTTAACTGCGCATTCGCAGCGAAATGCATTGTGGGTGATAAGTCATCCTTGACAAGTTACCCAAAATGCATCTCGCCGCGCATACACAGTTGGAAACAAATGCTACATTATACATAAAACATGAACACTATGAAGGTAAAGATAGATTAATTGGTAACATATAGCACGAAGAAACATATTTCCCATCTGCGCCTTGCAGATTTACAAAGCCACCTGGAGAGGTCACACCGTGGCGTACCTGAACCTGACCCGGAAGCACTTCCCCTGGAGGGACTTCTTCCTGAACCACGTGACGATGCTGCAGCACCTGCAGAGTGGTCACGTGGTGCAGCTGGTGGGGTGGTGTAACACGACACTGGTGACGGAGTACCACAGACTCGGGTCGGCGGACAGGATAGAGGCCGTGCTGAGCAGCGGGGAGTTCAGCAGGTTCGCTAGTTCACCTTTATCCGGGGGGTAACCTATATCCGCTATGGTGGGGTGGTGTAACATGACACTGGTGACGGAGTACCACAGACTCGGGTCGGCGGACAGGATAGAGGCCGTGCTGAGCAGCGGGGAGTTCAGCAGGTTCGCTAGTTCACCTTTATCCGGGGGGTAACCTATATCCGCTATGGTGGGGTGGTGTAACATGACACTGGTGACGGAGTACCACAGACTCGGGTCGGCAGACAGGATAGAGGCCGTGCTGAGCAGCGGGGAGTTCAGCAGGTTCGCTAGTTCACCTTTATCCGGGGGGTAACCTATATCCGCTATATCCGTTATGGTGGGGTGGTGTAACACGACACTGGTGACGGAGTACCACAGACTCGGGTCGGCAGACAGGATAGAGGCCGTGCTGAGCAGCGGGGAGTTCAGCAGGTTCGCTAGTTCACTTTTATCCGCGGGGTAACCTTTATCCGTTATGGTGGGGTGGTGTAACATGACACTGCTGACGGAGTACCACAGACTCGGGTCGGCTGACAGGATAGAGGCCGTGCTGAGCAGCGGGGAGTTCAGCAGGTTCGCTAGTTCACCTTTATCCGGGGGGTAACCTATATCCGTTATGTCCACTATGGTGGGGTGGTGTAACACGACACTGGTGACGGAGTACCACAGACTTGGGTCGGCAGACAGGATAGAGGCCGTGCTGAGCAGCGGGGAGTTCAGCAGGTTCGCTAGTTCACCTTTATCCGGAGGGTAACCTATATCCGTTATATCCGCTATGGTGGGGTGGTGTAACACGACACTGGTGACGGAGTACCACAGACTCGGGTCGGCAGACAGGATAGAGGCCGTGCTGAGCAGCGGGGAGTTCAGCAGGTTCGCTAGTTCACCTTTATCCGGGGGGTAACCTATATCCGTTATATCCGCTATGGTGGGGTGGTGTAACACGACACTGCTGACGGAGTACCACAGACTCGGGTCCGCAGACAGGATAGAGGCCGTGCTGAGCAGCGGTGAGTTCAGCAGGTTCGCTAGTTCACCTTTATCCGGGGGGTGACCTATATCCGTTATGGTGAGGTGGTGTAACATGACACTGGTGACGGAGTACCACAGACTCGGGTCGCCTGACAGGATAGAGGCCGTGCTGAGCAGCGGGGAGTTCAGCAGGTTTTTATTCTTTGTTGTGCAAAAGACAAAGTACGTACACAGTGGTGTCATGCTCAAGCTCGAAGCTTATGTTAGCCGCACCGCTGACAAAATACACTCAGTGACAAACACGGTTACGGGGTCGTTGTTGTCAGATTATGGAAAGTAAAGGTTTCTACGTTGTAACACATGAGAGCATGGGAAATGCTTACAATGGCTATTGGTTATGGAAACTTTGTTTTCATCTATACATGGGAAACTGTCGAGAGACGAAGCATGTAATCTATAGTATATGACGTATAGCTTTCTGTTTACTCCCTTTGTACCAAGCTTACTGCATTTAGCCCAAATGGGGCATGAATATGCAAAAGATTTCAATGTCTTGTCATTTATTTTCAGGTATAACACCGTCCGGACGCGGTTCGGCTTGGCTCTAAGTTACGTCCAGACGATGCACTACCTACACAACAGTCCTGTGGGCACGCGCGTCTTGTGCGACTCGAACAGACTCAAGAAAACTCTCTCCCAGTTCCTTATCACGGAGGAGCTCAAACTCGTCTTAAACGATCTGGATTCTGTGCTCAAGGCGGACGTGGAAGACAAGCTGTTCATGAGGTGCAACTTTAACAGAATAGATCACAAGTCCGATTTTTCCGCCCCTGAACAGCGGAGCCCCTTCCAGAACGGGCGGCTGAATTACTCCAGGATGCCTTCGTATGACGAGAAAATGGATATATGGAAAATTCCGACAGTTGTGGACTACTTACTGGGGAATGTGACTGGCAGCGATGTCGTCAGGTTAAACCTGTTCAATGTGCATCGGAAGTGTAAATACAAACACCCCAAGCAGCGGCCAAGCACCAGGATATTGCTGAAGGAATACAAACGGGTTGGAAACATGTTTTCTCTGAATCCTGACTGAAAACGGTGGTCGCCTTATGGAGGGGAGAGTGAGTCGGCAGTTTTTGCGACCAACGTGCGTGTGGAGCGCTTTGATGCGTTACGCTGCGGTCACATTTCCAAACCCGGGCCCGGCTGGGATGTTTGCGGAAACGAAAACAGAAATGTTTGTAAAAGAATTGTTGGCATCCATCGTTCTCGCGATCGGAAGACAATGGTAGGCAGACAGAGTGGGTTAATTGGCGACCCGTCTGCACTGGCCTGCGCATTACTTATTGTAAGGTGAAGTGTGCACTTCCTTCTCCACCCTCTCGTCTACCGGCGCACTAAGTCCCATGCACAGGTGCAAGAATTGCATACCACGTGTAAGCCGGCCCCAGCAGATGCAGGCCTATTGTCTGGAGTTTCCGTCTCCTAAGAGGACTTCCGACTTATCAAAGAATATATACGAATTATACGCACAACTTATTGTTTTACGTGTTTTCTGTGTGTTTTGTTGTCTTTGAAATCCTACTCTTCGTTCCCCAAAGCTGCCCGGCCGGGCCCCGGTTTGGATATGTGCCCGCAACCTTAGCACAACAATGGAACACAGCTAGTGGCATCGGAAGTGTGACGGTGTGGACCCAGAGGTCCTGAGTTCGAATCCCCTGCCATGCTGCACTGTTACGCCCTTTAGAAAGGCAGTTTACACGAATTTCTTCACTTCACTCAGGTACAAATGAGTACAAAAATTAAGGCAGGAACGATAGTTGGAGTTCTTGCGGTTGCAAAACGTAATGCGATTTAAATAGTAAACTGTTACTCAGGACGAAATATGCTTGTGATGAAAACCTTTCACCAGGTCTGTTCAGCTCTGAAGGGTCACGTGACCTGAGGGTTGAACTCTAAAGCCTGGGCTTATTGGGTGGTATAGCGCCGCCTGGCGACTATCATAACATTTGCATCCAAACCGCGACCTTGACTTTACGTTAGCTGTCCTGAGATGCCCTCAGGCATGTTTACAGCAGAACCAGTTTGGGCAGGACGAAACCAAGATAGCATAAAATCGCGCCGTGTTTGAGATTGTACACATGTACCCGGTAAAACAAAACAAAACAAAACAAAACCTTACGCTACTGGTAACGATAGCGTAACTTTAATGTTGGTAACACTTGACAACAAGTGAAGACGCAGAATTATTAGGAACTTCCTTAGTATTTCGGTAACGTTAGTGAACACGGAAGTGACACACCTATTAGCGTGCTTCCGCACTCTTTTCCCTGTCAAGACGTCAACATTCTTTACTTGTTCAATAAACATAAACATAAACATAAACATAAACATAAACGTTAAATTCTTGGCTCGTCTCTTGTTTATGAGTTGCTCGCTATCAAAGCCGAGGACCGACTCGGGGCTAGTCTGGATACCATACCCCAGCCCGATCCAAAAAAAAAATATATATATATATATATATATATATATCCATTGTGTGGGCCAACATGATAAGTATTTGTGGGACCGGGCTGAGGTCTGGTATCCAGGCTGGCTCTGAACTTCTCCTGTCTACAGCTGAATGAGGCATCTGAGCTGGTCTAGCCTAATTACGTCACAATTAGTCTCTACCAGACTGACTACGCTGGCTATTATAGGGAGAATAATTTGCCAGGGGAGTTTTGCTATCAGAGGAGTTTGTCGGAGGGGGAACATTTACTAGTCCCTTAGCGTAGATTGACTCCCCTGGCCAATTTCACGATTTTTTGCCTACTTCTTATAAATTCTACGATCCCCGCACCCCCGTAGGAAGGCCTGGTGGAGGCTACGATCCCCGCACCTCCGTAGGAAGAGAAAGGCCTCGTATTAGTGGACCAAGGCCTCGTATGAGTAGTCCAAGGTCACAGCATCTGGTCCGAGTTACGGGATGGCGGTAACTTTAGTCCGTAAACTGGTAACCCATTCCTGGTACAAAGGCGGATGCAGGGAAGGACACTACACACCGCCGCGCTCCCCTACTTAAGGGTCCAAGCTTGTCATCGGTACGGAAAGTGTCTTTTCTCTCCTCTCTGTCCATTATATTCTTGTAAACTCGTCATCCACGTTTCTGATTGGACATCTGAAACTGTCGTCATTCATAGTTAGAGCATAAAAGACCGTTTCTTCCAGATCACTTCAGTGTCACTGACGAAAACTAGTGGATGCCAGTTGAAACGTCTGACCGTTTCCAAAACCATATCCAGTTGCTTGAGTAACTGTTTTTTGGGCTATCTTATTACCTGGATGTCTAACCTACATCGACGCTCCTCTTAAACTCCTTATTTCTCTTCAGTCAGCGTACATGGTCCAAGTTTGTCATCGGTACGGAGCATGTCTTTTCTCTCCTCTCTGTCCGTCCTGCTCCTCTGTACGAACGTTAGACTCGGCAGCTCGGGTAGAATCCTGATCCCGGGACCTCCGCTGGGGAGTCGGTGGGTTTTAGTCAACAAAGTAGCGACGGAGCTGACCAGGGTGGGGCATGACGTCACAATGCTGGTACCGGCAGGGATGGAGGGCTACATCCGGGACGTTGAGAAGTTCTCCCTGCTGACGACGCGCCATGCGGAGGCGGTGCGGTACTACAGGGAACGGCTGAACAAGCGCGTGAGCCTGGCGCCGCGGGGGGTCTGGTTCCTCCCACAGGACCTGTACTCGGCGCTGTCCTATGTCGTGGATCACGCCAAGCTGTACGAGCTGATGGCGTCAGAGTGTGAAGCGACGCTACAACAGGTATGTGGGGCTCTTTCCACGTGAAAAGTAGCTACCGGGTGGGTGAATTTTGATCTATTTGGTTTTGAATAGACAATAACAAGTGGCACTGCACTCAAGTTTTTAACTTATATTTGCAGTGCCACATACTCAATACAGACAGAAGGTAAAGGCAGTCTTTCCTTTTACCTTCCTGACCGAAGTTATGTACCTTTTTTTACACTAGGGCACAACGTCGAAGGCACGGCGTGTATCGAACTCAGGACCTCTAGATTCTGAGCCGAACGCTCTGACCAGTTACGCCGCACACGACGAATTGTAATGCTAATTGTGGATCTTTACTACCCTGGGAGCCAGGCAGGATCGGGTAGCTAGCGAGTTTTATTCGGGGAGCCAAGACAGTCAGCCCGCCGATCTCACATTAGCACTCCAGGGGCGCTAATAGGAGCTCGGCGGAACTGACTGTCTTCGGCCACCGAATAAACTGTCCTAGCTGCCCGATCCCGGATGGCCCCCAGGGTAGATCTTGA
Source organism: Branchiostoma floridae (assembly GCF_000003815.2). NCBI lineage: Eukaryota > Metazoa > Chordata > Leptocardii > Amphioxiformes > Branchiostomatidae > Branchiostoma > Branchiostoma floridae. The sequence goes on along the minus strand of NC_049980.1, from coordinate 34,823,983 downwards.
CTAACTCAGTTTCAATGCCGTACTGCTCTTTCTCTCACACAAACTTTAACCTACCTCCAACAGGAGGTGTTAAACGGCACCCATTTTGACCTGGTGTTGTCGGACTTCCTGTCGCCGTGTGCTGTGATCCTCGCGAGGCGTCTGCGGGCCCCGGTGGTGTTCCTCGCCCGGGGCACACCGGGCGGGTACGATCTCTCGGCGGCCGGGGTGCCCTCTCCCGCCGCGTACGTGCCGCAGCTCGGCCTGGCGCTCACGGACAGCATGGGCTTCCTGCAGCGGCTGCAGAACGGGCTGGTGCAGCTGGTACAGCACGTGCTGACGGGGAGACTGCTGCTGCAGCCGTTCGACACCATCGCCAAGTAAGGATGTGTACCGGTTTGGGATGTGTACCGGGTAGGGATGGGTACCGGGTAGGGGTGGGTACCGGGTAGGGATTGGTACCGGGTAGGGGTGGGTACCGGGTAGGGATTGGTACCGGGTAGGGGTGGGTACCGGGTAGGGATGTGTACCGGGTAGGGATGGGTACCGGGTAGGGATGTGTACCGGGTAGGGATGGGTACCGGGTAGGGGTGGGTACCGGGTAGGGATTGGTACCGGGTAGGGGTGGGTACCGGGTAGGGGTGGGTACCGGGTAGGGATGTGTACCGGGTAGGGATTGGTACCGGGTAGGGGTGGGTACCGGGTAGGGATTGGTACCGGGTAGGGGTGGGTACCGGGTAGGGATGTGTACCGGGTGGGGGTGGGTACCGGGAGCCTGCTGCCGCAGCCGTTCGACACGATCGCCAGGTAAGGATGTGCTGAAGTACAGGTCCAAAATACCGGAAAAGCAATTTATTGTTATTGGTTGGGCTG
>NC_049980.1:34815631-34818131 GCF_000003815.2 Branchiostoma floridae | reverse complement strand
GTACCCTGGTATCCAGCGGTATTATAGTTCCCGAGTCTCTTTTGTCCTCTTCGCAGATACGTATTTCACTCGTTCTCATTGAATTGTAAATAATGGCCTTATTGACTACATCATTTAGGTATAAGAGGATGTCCCTAGGGACACTTAAAAAGTGGGCAGCTTTTTTACGCCAGGTCAAATAGAAAGCTTAGAAAGCTTCGAACAATGCTAACGTTCGTTACAGTCATTTCTGTACAACATTTTGTAAGCAAGGTGGGATACAAATGGCAGTCAACAACCCTTCCTTGTTTCTTTAGAAAGCCAGAAAAACTGTGCAGCGTCACTAAAACGGTCATTTCTTGTCTTATACGTGGATAATATAACAGTGGCAACTGGCAACCATCAAACTGGTGGTGGTAACATTTGTTACCGAATTTGGCAACAGGAATAACCCACCTCACACAGCCTCCAAGATCAGTGACAGTACCGATCTGGCGTTATCGGGCAAAGGGCCTGCTCAGCTGGTTTCATCTACCGAACAATCATTCTGGGAACTGAATTGTTACATTTTTGGCTACTACTTGAATTCTTCGTTTGTTCTCAGGTGACAACCATTTTTTACGGGGGGTGAAATTCCACCCGTGGCTAAAATAATCTTCCAAGCCATCAACCAAAAGGAATCTTTTGGAAAACATTCCAGGGATTGTGGAAAAATGAAGGAACCTGTGATTTTGTCTAAAATTTGCTGCAAATCAAGTCGCAAAAGCAGGCGACAGCATTTTTACATTTAAATGAGAACGAGCCATTTGCGAAGAGGACAGAAGAGACTCGCGATTGGGAGCTATCATATAGCTGGACACCAGGCTACACTACGTGACGAAATTAAGAATAATTCTGATTAAACTTCAGGTCAAATGTACATCTTTGTATTCGTAATTTTCTTTCTTCGAATAAATGCTTGTCGAGTTTCGGGTCATGACAATTAGTCACATGGTTGTCCCAGAAGCCAGGTCACCTTATGTGCTCAACAAAAATTGTGAATTTTAGCGCATTATAGAACATAGCTGAATTTAAAACGACATCTTAGTTACATTATCAAAATTGATATTTACAATTATAACAGTCATCGCTTAAGTAAGCTTTAATTTAACACTGTAAGCCCATTATCGGTCATTGTAGTACCAATATGATATGCACCGGACATTGACAATGTTAAAAGAAAGAAACTGTTCAAGAGGCATCTTCTCTAAAGTAACAAAACCTCCTAACAGCATTTAGCTAACTATCTGCCCTACTTTAGGGAGCAACTGCACCGCAAAGAAAGACGACCCCAAGCCTTACTAACACTCATTCAACAGACAATGTTAAGGGCTACACATAATCAGAGTCAGTGCCAGTAAAGTATTTCAGTTCCCCAATTCGACAGATTTAACTACAGCCCTAAATGGTGATTTCTGGCCAAAGGCAAAATTTGACCTACTTTCAGGGACAACCATGTGCCTAAAAGTCATGATCTGCAACTCTGCAAGCATTCATCTGATAGACAATACCTAGATGTACATTTGACTTGAAGTTGAATAAGAATTCTTGTTCACTTTGACACCCAGCGTACTTTGATCAAAGCTAGAATTCACAATTTTCGTCAAATGCAAAAAATGGCCTACTTTCAGGGACAACCACGTGACTGAACGTCATGATCCGAAACTTTGCAAGCATTCATTTGATAGACAATACATAGATGTACATTTGACTAGAAGTTAAATAAGAATCCTTGTTTACTTCGTCACGTAGCGTACGTTGAACATGGCTAAAATTCACAATTTTCGTCAAATGCAAAAAATGGCCTACTTTCAGGGACAACCACGTGACTAAACGTCATGACCCGAAACTGTACAAGCATTTATTTGATAGGCAATACATAGATCCACATTTAATAAGAAGTTGATTTAGAAATATATTTTACTTCGTCATGTAGCGTACTTTGAACATGGCTAAAGTTCACAATTTTCGCCAAACACAAAAAGTGGCCTGCTTTTAGGGACAGTCACGTGACAACCAAACAAGACGCCAAACTTTGCAACAATGCATTTGATAGATATTCTAATGATCTATATATGGTACAAATTTTAAGCCAAAAAAATTACCAGCTTGGCACTTATAGCGTTACAAAGTTGGGCCAAAAATCCAATTTTTTTGAAGCTTGAAACATTGCACTGTTTTCAGGCTGCCCAAGAACGAAAATGTACGACTTTGGACATTTCACAACAATTTTCAAAAAGCCAAAATGTTGATCTATTCAGATCTTGTTTTGTTTTGATGATAGGTTTAAAGGTGTTGCCGAGACAGTGCCGTAAAATATGCTGATTTCTGTGTTTTTGAGATGCGAAAATTGGGGAAAATGGCCAGAAAACTTTGTTTGCCCGTTACCATGGCAACAAGGAGTTTTGATCTAAAAGAAAGCTATTTTGAGGGGTTGTGGACCAAGTACTATCACTGTGCAAAATATGAGCCAAATCTATTT
>NC_049980.1:34793349-34814765 GCF_000003815.2 Branchiostoma floridae | reverse complement strand
TCATAATAAACCATTTTAACATGACATTCTGTTATGTTATAGACATTTCCTCGACAATCAATTTATTCCGATACACAACGCAGAAATTCTCTCTCACCCACAGAACAAAAAGTTCTTTCACCTCGGGGGCTTTCCCCGCCGATCAGGCTGGAGGAGTGAGCGATTTTTTTGGTCTGAGTGAGAGCGAAATTTGGTCGATGTGAGAGCGCTTTTGGAGTAGTGGAAGAATAACTTGCTTGAGTTTTCTTATCTTCTTAAAGGCAATGAACAGCGTCATTTTCTTCAGTTTCCAATAATAAACCTTTTCAAAAATGACATTCTGTTATATTATAGACATTTCCTCGACAATCATATCATTCCGACACACAACGCAGAAATTCTCTCTCACACACAGAACAAAAAGTTCTTTCACCTCGGGGGCTTTCCCCGCCGATCAGGCTGGAGGAGTGAGCGATTTTTTTGGTCTGAGTGAGAGCGAAATTTGGTCGATGTGAGAGCGCTTTCGGAGTAGTGGAAGACTAACTTCATTGAGTTTTCTTAACTTCAAAATGGCAATGAACAGTGTAATTTTCTTGTTTCCACTAATAAACCTTTTTAACAATGACATTCTGTTATATTTTAGACATTTCCTCGACAGTCATATTATTCCGACACACAACGCTGAAATTCTCTCTCACCCACAGAACAAAAGTTCTCTCACTCCGCGAGGCTTCCCCTACCAACCCGGCTGGAGGAGTGAGCGATTACTTTGGTCTGAGTGAGAGCGAATCTTTGTCGATGTGAGAGCGCTTTCGGAGTAGTGAAAGAATAACTTCCTGGAGGTTTATTTACTTCTAAAGGGGAATGAACAGTGTCATTTTCTTCAGTTTCCAATAATAAACCATTTTAACAATCACATTCTGTTATATTTATATACATTTCCTCGACAATCATATTATTCCGACACACAACGCAGAAATTCTCTCTCACCCACAGAACAAAAAGTTCTCTCACATCGGGGGCTTTCCCCGCCAACCCGGCTGGAGGAGTGAGCGATTTTTTTTGGTCTGAGTGAGAGCGAAATTTGGTCGATGTGAGAGCGCTTCCGGAATTGTGAAAGACTAACTTCCTTCAGTATTTCTTTACTTCAAACGCATATTAAAAACTGACATTTTAAATAGTTTGAAACGATATACATCATACACTAACAATCACTTAAACCAAAGACATTGTCTTGACGATCAATCTTTTTCCGACACTCAACGCTACAATTCTCTCTCACCTACAGAAGAAAAAGTTCTGTCACTTCGGGAGGCCTCCCCTGCCAACCCGGCCGTAGGAGTGAGCGATTTTTTGGGTCTGAGTGAGAGCGAAAATTTGTCGATGTGAGAGCGCTTTCGGAATAGTGAAAGAATAACTTCCTTCAGAATTTTTTCACTTCAAACGCAAAATAAATGCTGACATTTTGTTTAGTTTGTAACGATATACACTATACAATACCAATCACTTAATACCAAATATTAAAGATATTGTCTTGACAATCAATCTTTTTCCGACACACAACGCTAAAATTCTCTCTCACACACGGAACAAAAAGTTCTCTCACTTCGGGAGTCTTCCTTGCCAACCCGGCTATAGGAGTGAGCGCTTTTTGGGGTCTGAGTGAGAGCGAACTTTGGTCGATGTGAGAGCGCTTTTGGAGTAGTGAAAGAACAACTTCTTTTAGTATTTTTTACTTAAAACTCAAAATAAACACTGACATTTTGTCTAGTTTGTAACGATATACACTATACAATACCAATCACTTATACCAAATATTAAAGATATTGTCTTGACAATCAATCTTTATCCGACACACAACGCTGAAATTCTCTTTCACCCACAGAACAAAAAGTTCTCTCACTTCGGGAGGCTTCCCTGCCAACCCGGCTGTAGGAGTGAGCGATTTTTTGGGTCTGAGTGAGTGCGAACTTTTGTCGATGTGAGAGCGCTTTTGGAGTAGTGAAAGAACAACTTCTTTTAGTATTTTTTACTAAAAACGCAAAATAATCACTGTCATTTTTTTCAGTTTGTAACGATATACACTATACAATAACAATCACTTATACCAAATATTAAAGATATTGTCTTGACAATCAATCTTTTTCCGACACACAACGCAGAAATTCTCTCTCACCCACAGAACAAAAAGTTCTCTCACATCGGGGGCTTTCCCCGCCAACCCGGCTGGAGGAGTGAGCGATTTTTTTTGGTCTGAGTGAGAGCGAAATTTGGTCGATGTGAGAGCGCTTCCGGAATTGTGAAAGACTAACTTCCTTCAGTATTTCTTTACTTCAAACGCATATTAAAAACTGACATTTTAAATAGTTTGAAACGATATACATCATACACTAACAATCACTTAAACCAAAGACATTGTCTTGACGATCAATCTTTTTCCGACACTCAACGCTACAATTCTCTCTCACCTACAGAAGAAAAAGTTCTGTCACTTCGGGAGGCCTCCCCTGCCAACCCGGCCGTAGGAGTGAGCGATTTTTTGGGTCTGAGTGAGAGCGAAAATTTGTCGATGTGAGAGCGCTTTCGGAATAGTGAAAGAATAACTTCCTTCAGAATTTTTTCACTTCAAACGCAAAATAAATGCTGACATTTTGTTTAGTTTGTAACGATATACACTATACAATACCAATCACTTAATACCAAATATTAAAGATATTGTCTTGACAATCAATCTTTTTCCGACACACAACGCTAAAATTCTCTCTCACACACGGAACAAAAAGTTCTCTCACTTCGGGAGTCTTCCTTGCCAACCCGGCTATAGGAGTGAGCGCTTTTTGGGGTCTGAGTGAGTGCGAACTTTTGTCGATGTGAGAGCGCTTTTGGAGTAGTGAAAGAACAACTTCTTTTAGTATTTTTTACTTAAAACTCAAAATAAACACTGACATTTTGTCTAGTTTGTAACGATATACACTATACAATACCAATCACTTATACCAAATATTAAAGATATTGTCTTGACAATCAATCTTTATCCGACACACAACGCTGAAATTCTCTTTCACCCACAGAACAAAAAGTTCTCTCACTCCGGGAGGCTTCCCTGCCAACGCGGCTGTAGGAGTGAGCGATTTTTTGGGTCTGAGTGAGTGCGAACTTTTGTCGATGTGAGAGCGCTTTTGGAGTAGTGAAAGAACAACTTCTTTAAGTATTTTTTACTCAAAACGCAAAATAATCACTGGCATTTTTTTCAGTTTGTAACGATATACACCATACAATACCAATCACTTATACCAAATAGTAAAGATATTGTTTTGACAATCTTTTTCCGACACACAACCCTAAAATTCTCTCTCACACACAGAACAAAAAGTTCTCTCACTTTGGGAGGCTTCCTTGCCAACCCGGCTGTAGGAGTGATCGCTTTTTGGGGTCTGAGTGATTGCGAACTTTTGTCGATGTGAGAGCGCTGTCGGAATAGTGAAAGAATAATTTCCTTCAGTATTTTTCCATGCCAAATATTTTATATACCTGTTTAAACAGTCCTTGCTTGAACATGGTCGCTCTAGTGCAGTGGGAAAATTTGCGCATTGTAAACCAATGCACCCGGTTCGATTCCGGGGAGGCAATTAATCTTTGTTAACTTTCTTTTTTTCTTCTTCTTTTACATCCATTAAAATACTAATTTTTGCATCCATTGAAATTCCTATTAACAATACTTTTGTATAGAACATTAAAACTCACATTTACACCTGTTCTACTTCTGCATATTTCGATGTTGGGATATTTGAATGAGACGTGCGATACTTTGCTTATATGTCGTTCTAACTTTCCATAAAATGCCCATACAACATCTATATCACAGAATTACACAAGAACAAACTGATTTTCTCGAATATATCTGCATACTACCTTTTTTTCAAAATACTCATCAGCCAGCTTTTTTTCAGAAGCTTTCTTGTTTCACTTCAAGAGCAAAATAAACACTGATATTTTGTTTAGTTTATAACGATATACACTATACAATACAATCATTCATTCGAAAGATATGGTCTTGACAATCAATCTTTTTCCGACACACAACGCTAAAATTCTCTCTCACCCACAGAACAAAAAGTTCTCTCACTTCGTGAGGCTCTCCTACCAACCCGGCTTTAGAAGTGAGCGAATTTTTCGGTCTGAGTGAGAGCCAATTTTTGTCGTTGTGAGAGCGTTTAGGGGTAGTGAAAGAACAACTTCCTTCAGTATTTTTTCACTTAAAACACAAAATAAACGCTGACATTTTGTTCAATTTGCAACGATATACACTATACAATACCAATCACTTATACCAAATATTAAAGATATTGTCTTGACAATCAATCTTTATCCGACACACAACGCTGAAATTCTCTTTCACCCACAGAACAAAAAGTTCTCTCACTCCGGGAGGCTTCCCTGCCAACGCGGCTGTAGGAGTGAGCGATTTTTTGGGTCTGAGTGAGTGCGAACTTTTGTCGATGTGAGAGCGCTTTCGGAGTAGTGAAAGAACAACTTCTTTTAGTATTTTTTACTAAAAGCGCAAAATAAACACTGGCATTTTGTTCAGTCTGAAACGATATATACCATACAATAACAATCACTTAGTCCAAATATTAAAGATATTGTCTTGACAATCAGTCTTTTTCCGACACACAACGCTGAAATTCTCTCTCACACACAGAACAAAAAGTTCTCTCACTCCGGGAGGCTTTCCTGCCACCGGGGCTGTAGGAGTGAGCGATTTTTTGGGTCTGAGTGAGTGCGAACTTTTGTCGATGTGAGAGCGCTTTCGGAGTAGTGAAAGAATAACTTCCTTTTAGTATTTTTTACTAAAAACGCAAAATTTTGGAGTTTTAAATGAGCCCCATATTTCCGAACCATACAACAAAATAGGTTTCACGCATATGTCAAATAGTTTGCTTCTTACGGATATAGAAGCGTCGGCTTTGCCAAGGGATTGGTTGATTCCATATAGGGCTCTCAGGCCTTTGCTGTGCAGATATTTGTTATTTGCCTTGAACGTGCCAGCTGAATTTACAACAATTCCCAGATAGCAATAATTTGTAACAATTTCTACTACATGTCTTTTATATAGAAAAAGGCAGTCTTTTGGTAGGCAGCCACCTTTCGTAAATACAATGACTTTAGTTTTCTTTAGATAAACATTTAACTTCCATGATTCACAATAATTTTCTGATCTACTTAGAGAAGTTTGCAGACCCTGTTGAAATTCAGACAAAAGTACCATATATAGTGTATAGCGTAACAAATTAAACAAAAGGGCAGTGTTTATCTTGCGTTTGAAGTGAAATGATGCTGAAAGAAGTTGTTCTTTCACTACTCCAAAAGCGCTCTCACATCGACAAAAGTTCGCACTCACTCAGACCCCAAAAATCGCTCACTCCTACAGCCCCGTTGGCAGGGAAGCCTCCCGAAGTGAGAGAACTTTTTGTTCTGTGGGTGAGAGAGAATTCCAGCGTTGTGTGTCAGAAAAAGATTAATTGTCAAGACAATATCTTTAATATTTGGTGATTGTCATTGTATAGTGTATATCGTTGCAAACTGAACAAAATGTCAGCGTTAATTTTGTGTTCTAAGTGAAAAAATACTGAAGGAAGTTGTTCTTTCACTACTCCGAAAGCGCTCTCACATCGACAAAAGTTCGCGCTCACTCAGACCCCAAAAATCGCTCACTCCTACAGCCGGGTTTGCAGGGAAGCCTCCCGAAGTGAAAGAACTTTTTGTTCTGTGGGTGAGAGAGAATTTCAGCGTTGTGTGTCGGAAAAAGATTAATTGTCAAGACAATATCTTTAATATTTGGTATAAGTGATTGGTATTGTATAGTGTATATCGTTACAAACTAAACAAAATGTCTGCGTTTATTTTGGGTTTTAAGTAAAAAAATACTAAAAGAAGTTGTTCTTTCACTACTCCGAAAGCGCTCTCACATCGACAAAGTTTCGCTCTCACACAGACCAAAAAATCGCTCACTCCTCCATCAGGGTTTGCAGGGAAAGCCTCCCGAAGTGAGAAAACTTTTTGTCCTGTGTGTGAGAGAGAATTTTAGCGTTGAGTGTCGGAAAAAGATTGATCGTCAAGACAATGTCTTTGGTTTAAGTGATTGTTAGTGTATGATGTATATCGTTTCAAACCATACAAAATGTCAGTGTTTAACATGCGTTTGAAGTAAAGAAATGATGAAGGAAGTTGTTCTTTCACTATTCCGAAAGCGCTCTCACATCGACAAAATTTCGCTCTCACTCAGACCAAAAAAATCGCTCACTCCTCCAGCCGCGTTGGCAGGGAAGCCTCCCGGAGTGAGAGAACTTTTTGTTCTGTGGGTGAGAGAGAATTTCTGCGTTGTGTGTCGGAATAAAGTGATTGTCGAGGAAATGTCTATAACATAACAGAATGTCATTGTTAAAATGGTTTATTATTGGAAACTGAAGAAAATGACACTGTTCATTCCCCTTTAGAAGTTAAGAAAACTTAAGGAAGTTATTCTTCCACTACTCCGAAAGCGCTCTCACATCGAACAATCTTCTCTCTCACCCAGACCAAACATTCGCTCACTCCTCCATCCCGGTTTGCAGGGGAGGCCTCCCGAAGTGAGAGAACTTTTTGTGATGTGGGTGACAGAGAATTTTAGTATTGTGTGTCAGAATAATATTGATTGTCAAGACAATATCTTTGGTATAAGCGATCATTATTGTATGATGTATATCGTTGCAAACAAAATAAAATTTCAGTGATCATTGTGCATTTTAATTAAATAAACCTCAATGAAGTTATTTCTTCCACTACTCCGAAAGCGCTCTCACGTCGACCAAATTTCGCTCTCATTCAGACCAAATAAATCGCTCACTCCTCCAGCCTGATCGGCGGGGAAAGCCCCGAGGTGAGAGAACTTTTTGTTCCGTGGCTGAGAGAGAATTTCAGCGTTGTGTGTCGGAATGATATGATTGTCGAGGAAATATCTATAATATAACAGAATGTCATTTTTGAAAAGGTTTATTATTGGAAACTGAAGAAAATGACACTGTTTATTGCCTTTAAGAAGATAAGAAAACTCAAGCAAGTTATTCTTCCACTACTCCGAAAGCGCTCTCACATCGACAAAGTTTCGCTCTCACTCATACCAAAGTAATCGCTCACTCCTCCAGCCGGGTTGGTAGGGGAAGCCTCGCGGAGTGAGAGAACTTTTTGTTCTGTGGGTGAGAGAGAATTTCAGCGTTGTGTGTCGGAATAATATGACTGTCGAGGAAATGTCTAAAATTTAACAGAATGTCATTGTTAAAAAGGTTCATTAGTGGAAACAAGAAAATTACACTGTTCATTGCCATTTGGAAGTTAAGAAAATTCAAGCAAGTTATGCTTCCACTACTCCGAAAGCGCTCTCACATCGACCAAATTTCGCTCTCACTCAGACCAAAAAAATCGCTCACTCCTGCAGCCTGATCGGCGGGGAAAGCCCCCGAGGTGAGAGAACTTTTTGTTCCGTGGGTGAGAGAGAATTTCTGCGTTGTGTGTCGGAATGATATGATTGTCGAGGAAATGTCTATAATATAACAGAATGTCATTTTTGAAAAGGTTTATTTTTGGAAACTGAAAAAAATGACGCTGTTCATTGCCTTTAAGAAGATAAGAAAACTCAAGCAAGTTATTCTTCCACTACTCCAAAAGCGCTCTCACATCGACCAAATTTCGCTCTCACTCAGACCAAAAAAATCGCTCACTCCTCCAGCCTGATCGGCGGGGAAAGCCCCCGAGGTGAAAGAACGTTTTGTTCTGTGGGTGAGAGAGAATTTCTGCGTTGTGTTTTGGAATAAAGTGATTGTCGAGGAAATGTCTATAACATAACAGAATGTCATTGTTAAAATGGTTTATTATTGGAAACTGAAGAAAATAACACTGTTCATTGCCATTTGGAAGTTCAGAAAACTCAAGCAAGTTATTCTTCCACTACTCCGAAAGCGCTCTCACATCGACCAAATTTCGCTCTCACTCAGACGAAAAAATCGCTCACTCCTTCAGCCGCGTTGTCAGGGAAAGCCTCGCGAAGTGAGAGAACTTTTTGTTCCGTGGGTGAAAAAGAAGTTTAGCGTTGTGTGTCGGATAAAGATTGATTGTCAAGACAATATATTTAATATTTGGTGTAAGTGATTGGTATTGTATAGTGTATATCGTTGCAAATTGAACGAAATGTCAGCGTTTATTTTGTGTTTTAAGTGAAAAATACTGAAGGAAGTTATTCTTTCACTACCCCTAAAACGCTCTCACAACGACAAACATTGGCTCTCACTCAGACCGAAAAATTCGCTCACTTCTAAAGCCGGGTTGGTAGGAGAGCCTCACGAAGTGAGAGAACTTTTTGTTCTGTGGGTGAGAGAGAATTTTAGCGTTGTGTGTCGGAAAAAGATTGATTGTCAAGACCATATCTTTCGAATGAATGATTGTATTGTATAGTGTATATCGTTATAAACTAAACAAAATATCAGTGTTTATTTTGCTCTTGAAGTGAAACAAGAAAGCTTCTGAAAAAAAGCTGGCTGATGCGTATTTTGAAAAAAAGGCAGTATGCAGTTATATTCGAGAAAATCAGTTTGTTCTTGTGTAATTCTGTGATATAGATGTTGTATGGGCATTTTATGGAAAGTTAGAACGACATATAAGCAGAGTATCGCACGTCTCATTCAAATATCCCAACATCGAAAAAATGCAGAAGTAGAACAGGTGCAAATGTGAGTTTTAAAGTGCTATACAAAAGTATTGTTAATAGGTATTTCAATGGATCCAAAAATTAGTATTTTAATGGATGTAAAAGAACAAGAAAAAAGAAAGTTAACAAAAATTAATTGCCTCCCCGGAATCGAACCGGGTGCATTGGTTTACAATGCGCAAATTTTCCCACTGCGCTAGAGCGACCATGTTCAGAAGGACTGTTTAAACAGGTATATAAAATATTTGGCATGGACAAATACTGAAGGAAATTATTCTTTCACTATTCCGAAAGCGCTCTCACATCGACAAAAGTTCGCACTCACTCAGACCCCAAAAAGCGCTCACTCCTACAGCCGGGTTGGCAAGGAAGCCTCCTAAAGTGAGAGAACTTTTTGTTCTGTGTGTGAGAGAGAATTTTAGCGTTGTGTGTCGGAAAAAGATTGTCAAAACAATATCTTTAATATTTGGTATAAGAGATTGGTATTGTATAGTGTATATCTTTACAAACTAAACAAAAGGTCTGCGTTTATTTTGCGTTTTAAGTAAAAATACTAAAAGAAGTTGTTCTTTCACTACCCCAAAAGCGCTCTCACATCGACAAAAGTTCGCACTCACTCAGACCCAAAAAATCGCTCACTCCTACAGCCGCGATGACAAGGAAGCCTCCCGAAGTGAGAGAACTTTTTGTTCTGTGTGTGAGAGAGAATTTTAGCGCTGTGTGTCGGAAAAAGATTGATTGTCAAGACAATATCTTTAATATTTGGTATAAGTGATTGTTATTGTATGGTGTATATCGTTACAAACTGAAAAAAATGCCAGTGATTATGTTGCGTTTTGAGTAAAAAATACTTAAAGAAGTTGTTCTTTCACTACTCCAAAAGCGCTCTCACATCGACAAAACCTTCGCACTCACTCATACCTAAAAAATCGCTCACTCCTACAGCCGCGTTGGCTCAGTAACGTACTACACTCGGACTGATTAGACGACCGATGGGTGAGAGAGAATTCCAGCGTTGTGTGTCGGAGAAAGATTGATTGTCAAGACAATATCTTTAATATTTGGTATAAGTGATTGTTATTGTATAGTGTATATCGTTACAAACTAAAAAAATGCCAGTGATTATTTTGCGTTTTGAGTAAAAAATACTAAAAGAAGTTGTTCTTTCACTACTCCAAAAGCGCTCTCACATCGACAAAAGTTCGCACTCACTCAGACCAAAAAAAGCGCTCACTCCTACAGCCGCGTTGGAAGGGAAGCCTCCCGAAGTGAGAGAACTTTTTGTTCTGTGTGTGAGAGAGAATTTTAGCGTTGTGTGTCGAAAAAGATTGATTGTCAAAACAATATCTGTAATATTTGGTATAAGTGATTGTTATTGTATAGTGTATATCGTTACAAACTGAAAAAAATGACAGTGATTATTTTGCGTTTTTAGTAAAAAATACTAAAAGAAGTTGTTCTTTCACTACTCCAAAAGCGCTCTCACATCGACAAAAGTTCGCACTCACTCAGACCAAAAAAAGCGCTCACTCCTACAGCCGCGTTGGCAAGGAAGCCTCCCGAAGTGAGAGAACTTTTTGTTCTGTGTGTGAGAGAGAATTTTGGCGTTGTGTGTCGGAAAAAGATTGATTGTCAAAACAATATCTTTAATATTTGGTATAAGTGATTTTTATTGTATAGTGTATATCGTTACAAACTGAAAAAAATGCCAGTGATTATTTTGCGTTTTTAGTAAAAAATACTAAAAGAAGTTGTTCTTTCACTACTCCAAAAGCGCTCTCACATCGACAAAAGTTCGCACTCACACAGACCCCAAAAAGCGCTCACTCCTACAGCCGGGTTGGTATGGAAGCCTCCCGAAGTGAGAGAACTTTTTGTTCTGTGTGTGAGAGAGAATTTTAGCATTGTGTGTCGAAAAAGATTGATTGTCAAAACAATATCTTTAATATTTGGTATAAGTGATTGTTATTGTATAGTGTATATCGTTACAAACAAGACAAAATGTCAGTGTTTATTTTGAGTTTTAAGTAAAAAAATACTAAAAGAAGTTGTTTTTTCACTACCCCGAAAGCGCTCTCACATCGACAAAAGTTCGCACTCACTCAGACCCCAAAAAGCGCTCACTCCTACAGCCCCGTTGGCAGGGAAGCCTCCCGAAGTGAGAGAACTTTTTGTTCTGTGGGTGAGAGAGAATTTTAGCGTTGTGTGTCGGAAAAAGATTGATTGTCAAGACAATATCTTTAATATTTGGTATAAGTGATTGTTATTGTATAGTGTATATCGTTACAAACTGAAAAAAATGACAGTGATTATTTTGCGTTTTTAGTAAAAAATACTAAAAGAAGTTGTTCTTTTACTACTCCAAAAGCGCTCTCACATCGACAAAAGTTCGCACTCACTCAGACCCCAAAAAGCGCTCACTCCTACAGCCGGCTTGGCAAGGATGCCTCCCGAAGTGAGAGAACTTTTTGTTCTGTGTGTGAGAGAGAATTTTAGCGTTGTGTGTCGGAGAAAGATTGATTGTCAAAACAATGTCTTTAACAATGTCGAACTTCGTAGAGCAATTACAAAGATAAGAATCTGTAGTCACAAACTAAATATAGAAGCCGGAAGATATTCTAAAATTCCCCGTGACCAGAGGTTTTGTCCATTCTGCCCAAATGAGATCGAAGACGAACGTCACTTCGTTATGGAATGTTCTCGATATGATGATAAACGCACAGAGCTGTTCACATTACTTTCCACTTCCTCTAAAGACTTTGCTACTCTCTGTTCGATAGATAAATTCAAGTACATTCTGGGAAGCGATAATCCACATTGTGTACAAGTAGGCAAATATATCCACGATTGTTTATACCGTAGAACCAATAGTGTAAATGACATGCTAAACCCTTTATGTTGATGTATCCATACCTATAGATATCCATATATATGTGTTTAGTTGTACTGTAAGTAGTTGTTATACATGTAGACCTTACGAAAGTCGCTGTACTTTTGTCGTGTCAATAAAGATTATTATTGTCTTTAATATTTGGTATAAGTGATTGTTATTGTATAGTGTATATCGTTACAAACTGAAAAAAATGTCTGTTTATTTTGAGTTTTAAGTAAAAAAATACTAAAAGAAGTTGTTCTTTCACTACTCCAAAAGCGCTCTCACATCGACAAAAGTTCGCACTCACTCAGACCCCCAAAATCGCTCACTCCTACAGCCGCGTTGGAAGGGAAGCCTCCCGAAGTGAGAGAACTTTTTGTTCTGTGTGTGAGAGAGAATTTCTGCGTTGTGTGTCGGAAAAAGATTGATTGTCAAGACAATATTTTTAGTATTTGGTATAAGTGATTGTTATTGTATAGTGTATATCGTTACAAACTAGACAAAATGTCAGTGTTTATTTTTAGTTTTAAGTAAAAAATACTAAAAGAAGTTGTTCTTTCACTACTCCAAAAGCGGTCTCACATCGACAAAAGTTCGCACTCACTCAGACGAAAAAATCGCTCACTCCTACAGCCGGGTTGGCAGGGAAAGCCTCCCGAAGTGAGAGAACTTTTTGTGCTGTGTGTGAGAGAGAATTCTAGTGTTTGTGTGTCGGAATAAAAATGTCTGCTGTATCAAAGAATTGTTTGTCTTTGGAAAGAATAATTCGATATGTGTTTGAGAGTTGATTTCTGCGTGTGTTTGAGACAAAAAATTGCACATTTGTTGACGCGCCATATTCTCGTGGTGTCTGCACTATGTGAAGAATGCAATCAACCCCCAAAACTTTAAAGTCGCCGTACTTATACATCCGAACAAGGATCTTTTAAACAGTTCTCTTCAGGGACGGATTTTTTTCCACCTTAAGCTTTCTTACCATGGGGGTCTGACTTGCAGAAACTTCTTGCTGTGTATGTGAAAAAAAATCAGCCTCAGTTTTGGATAATATTTGTTTTGACAGATATTATGTATGATTGCACGAACGATCGGAAAGAGAATCTAAGAAAGATATCGAGCGTGCAAGTTTGAGTCGGTGAAGGACAACTTATATGACATGTGTGCGTGCATTCTATGAATCCAGAGACATTCCAGCTACGGTATATTTCAAATACATGTCTCTATGGGAAAAGGGCAAATCATATAAACTATATAACAGGTCAAAAGTCAAAGTCATGCTGGCCATTGTATCATTAATGCTGAAATAGAAATGGATTTGAATAAAGGTCACGGTATTCACTTAAAGAATATAATAGCCTCTATATTGAAGAATAAAGTACATGTTGAACCGAGAAACCGTCTGTATATGCTTGCATTTATAACATTTGTGAAGAATGATATAGGACAACACATGGTAAAAAAATCACCTTTTGAAAATCTGTGACTGTGTGCGAAGTTTTTCAACTTTGGAGTGGGAGAGAAAAATCTGTCGATGTGTGCGACCTTTTCTAACGGTTGTGTGAGAGAGAAAAATCTGTCAATGTGTGCGACCTTTTTCCACTGTTGTGTGAGAGAGAAAAATCTGTCTGTGTGTGAGACCTTTTTCAACCCTTCTGTGTGAGAGAAAATTCGTTCTATGTATACGTTTAATTTTGCAACACTTGGCCCCCAATAGGCCTCCTTGCAGCTTTCTATGATACTGCAGCAGAGCTTCCAGTTTTGATATCGGGAGTTCCGGACATGCTATGATTGTGCACTTAGAACTGCAGGGGCTGATTTTGCTTTATATTTTCTATTGAAAAACAACCAGAAAGTAACGGGACCAAAATGAACGGACTCGAATTATGTAGCAGATCTCACTATTATGTATCTTGTACCATGTATGTAAAAATTTGTGTATATAGACTTATAAGACTCATTAGGACCTGGGATGATGTATACTTAAACTGTATCTCTGTTATATATACTTTGTCTGACCCTTGCCTCTTCCCCCATGACCTTAATAAAAAGCAGCCTGCAGGCCAATTTGAGCCTTCATGAATAAACATACAAAGTTTTAAAAAAAAGCACAAGTACTCACCTCCCCATCTTTTGGTAGCTTCCTCCCACATCTCATGCAGTGCCTGTTGAAGTCCACTTCCGAGATGTCGTTAAGAGCACTGCGAAAACACAACACTCAAAATCATGCACTCTATGAGAGGTGATCAATAAGTTCTTGGCCTCACCCAGAAATAATAAGCACAACTCAGATTTCAAAGCATAGATGTCAAGTAAAAAGTCTTTTATGAATACGTACCAAAATTGAAATCATTGTGATCATTACTTTGCAGGCGACACCCAGTAACGGTAGGTAAGGGAGAAGGAAAAAGCATTGACAATAGAGCTGTAACCTGAGGCGTGCGGGTCAACTTGCTCTGCTTCATTTTACTTGAAATACGAAGGGAATCCTTATCAAACATTTTGTATCTGTATCTATATCTGTGTAACCATCCTTCAGCTTAACACACCAGCTTTGCAGGCACGCGGCGCGGCAGCAGCTGGTTATATTACACTGAACGACCCTTCACACCTAACTTTTGTACATCTATCTGTAAAAAAAAAAAAAATTCACGGATCTTAGTGGCAGGTGTGCAGATGTTGACACACTGGCAGCACCAAATCCGTAGGTGTTTTTGGCACCTTTAGACAGATTAGCTGTGAGGCTCGGTGGGCGTCACTACACCGTCTATCTGTAAGCGTTCTTTAAAACTATCCAGAGAAGATGCCTCTATTTTGACAATGTCTTCAAGAAGTCAGAGAAGAGAGATTGTGCCCTGACCTCTTCAAGAAGTCAGAGAAGAGAGATTGTGCCCTGACCTCTGGTTGGTGTCCTGCTCAGTAGACAGCATGGCCAGCCACTGCTGCTGGAACACTGGCAACATCCAGCCTGGAGGGGAGGGGGGTGTTATAGTTATACATCTCAATAACATTATAAGCATCTCCTTATAAATTAGTGTCAGTGATGCTGACAAAAGATGATGGATGTCATCTGAAATGTCTGACCATTTCCAAAATATTTTTGGCAAGTGTTGTTGGTGGTTTTAGGCTTGTGGTTTAAACAAGTGGGTATGCTGTCACAATTTTTGCGCTGTTTAGTGACGAGATTACTGCAATAATTGCATAAAACCACTGCGAACATTTCCTATCTTGCAGCATCTATAACGGTAAGTTCCTGACCTCGGGGAATGATCTTGTCTCTGCTGATGACCTTAGTTGACATCAGGTCGTTGATGATGTGTTTAAGCCGGACGTTTTGGAACACGCTGACAAACCGCCCGCCCTCGGACGACTCCAGGAAGAAGCTGGTAAAGTCTCCAGTGTCTACAGGCAGCAAACAGTGATGTTTTCTTTTTTCTTAGTATCTCAACATTCATTCAATGCCTTACACAGTGGTTCAAAAGATAAATTAGTACACAAAATTAAAGAAACTGTGTTATAGCAATGATTTTTTTAACAGAAAGTTGAATGATGATGAATATAGTGTGATACCAAAGCTTTTGGAAAATTTGATCAAAAGTAGTCTGTGTAACACAAACTCTGCTGTCCAGGGCTGTAACTGGCCCCTCCCCGCGGATGTTTGGGGGGCCGGCGGATGTTTGGCGGGCTGCTATAAGCGAGATTTAATCAGGCTAGATCAAAGGCAGTTAGCAAACGAATGTGATAATTTGCCATCAAGCCTCCACATCTATGTGTAACTGTAAGCATGTTCAACCCTTGCTTGATGAGCAATAAATGGACATTGAAACAGTGAGTGAAATGATGTTTCCTTTTTTGTTAGTTCAACATTCATTTGATGTCTTATACAGAGGCAATGCACTCCAGCAAAACTGCAGAAATCATATCTACAAAACTAAAGAAACTGTGCAAAACAAATAATTGATTGACAGAAAGTTAAACGATAATGACGCAGTGTGCTGCCAAAAACTGAGTAAAGGTAACTATTGCTGATAGACTTGCTGCCAGAAACATAGTACTAGTATGGCAGCCATAGGAAGCTGATCAGTCTATATCAGATATTTCAGACAATGTACCTGTGCTTCTGCCGATGAAATACTGGTCTGTTTCTGACATGAGCTGTTTGATGGGCTGGTTCCAGTCTGGGTGAAGCTTCAGGAATGACCACTGTGGAAGTGAGAGACACTCGGCATTCAGTACTGAAAACTTTTTATTTCTTTCTATTTTTTGCTTTGTAGAAAGATGAGGACAATATGGCACTGCAACTTAATCTCAAACCCAGGTTGCACATGTGCGCAACCTGACATTTTGCAGTTGGAATTTTGCACCGCTTAGGTGCATATTTTTTTGGGTTTCATTTCTTTATAACATAAAACATAAGTTGTTACATGTACTGGAAGAAATTTTAAAGGATAATGGATAAGTATCTCTTTTTGGAGAAAGTAATAACTTGGAAGTGGGGCAACGCTGAAGTGTTGATGGCGCAACCTGGCTTTTGACTCAGAATGTGGCCTGGGTAACCTGGCTGGAAAAAGGATTTGGAGCACTGCAGGTGTAGATCAACACCTTACCTTTTTAAGCATGGTGTAGACATCCATCTCTACCTGCATGTGTAGTGTAAGACCTTACCTTCTTGAGCATGGTGTAGACATCCATCTCTACCTGCATGTGTAGTGTAACACCTTACCTTTTTGAGCATGGTGTAGACATCCATCTCCACCTGCATGTGTAGTGTAAGACCTTACCTTCTTGAGCATGGTGTAGACATCCATCTCTACCTGCATGTGTAGTGTAAGACCTTACCTTCTTGAGCATGGTGTAGACATCCATCTCTACCTGCATGTGTAGTGTAAGACCTTACCTTCTTGAGCATGGTGTAGACATCCATCTCCACCTGCATGTGTAGTGTAAGACCTTACCTTCTTGAGCATGGTGTAGACATCCATCTCTACCTGCATGTGTAGTGTAAGACCTTACCTTCTTGAGCATGGTGTAGACATCCATCTCTACCTGCATGTGTAGTGTAAGACCTTACCTTCTTGAGCATGGTGTAGACATCCATCTCTACCTGCATGTGTAGTGTAAGACCTTACCTTTTTGAGCATGGTGTAGACATCAATCTCTACCTGCATGTGTAGTGTAAGACCTTACCTTCTTGAGCATGGTGTAGACATCCATCTCTACCTGCATGTGTAGTGTAAGACCTTACCTTCTTGAGCATGGTGTAGACATCCATCTCCACTTGCATGACGAACAGACTGTGGGAGCGCACCAGCTTCTCCATCAAGTCAACACTAGGGAGGATAGGATGTACATCATCATGGAGAAACACATCTGCTTAAGATACATTTGATTTTTTTATATGATTCTATTTACTAGTATTTGCAACCAGCAATGACATGCTTGAATAGCGAAAAGAAGCTATCAATGTTATGGCTTGTTCAAGATCTTCTGCTAAAGCTAATTCTGTACAAATTTGACAGAAGTACAAATTTAACAACAGTTTCTTGTATAAAGTTTTCTACAAGTACGTGCATCCCTTCACTTTCCCTTCTTCCTGCAAGGGCACTGTGGAAGCACAGTGTGAAGACTTACTAAGCCAATTGCTGCCCTGTGTCAGGGAACACAGCAGCAGTATGATCAAATACTGGATATTACTACTTCTAATACTAGTAATAGTACTTTTACTACTACTAGTACTAGTAAGTTTTACCTGAGCTCCTTGAGAAGCGGAATGCTCTGCTGGGCCATCAGGTTCTTCTCTAACCAGTCCAGGCATCTGGAAGTACAAATTATACAACAGGGGGTGAATTAAAACTTTGTAACAAACTATAAGGTGTACTTGTTGCAGCATTGTTGCAATGTTTCACAGCGTTTTGTAGTGCAAAAATTGTAAGAATCAGCGCAATTCAGAGGTGCATTTGTCAGCGACTGTGTACAAACATGTATCTGCTATGTTGATTTTCTTTGAATAAAGAAGAAATCATTCTTTTGAATGTTAGAAAAAGGTATTTTGAGGCCTGTGTATATAATAACACAACATTTTCATCTCCTCAACTGCCATCAAGCCCCCACATCTATGCGCAACCCTCGCCTGACAAGAACAGATGATAAGCTGATGGTGAGTATGTGTGTGTGTATGTCTGTGTGTATGCGTGTGTATGTGTGTGTGTATGCGTGTGTGTATGTGTGTGTGTGTGTGTGAGTGTGTGAGTGTGTGTGTGCTTGTTAGTGTGTGCGTGTATGTGAGTGTGCATGTGTGTGTGAGTGTGTGTATGTGCGTGTGTGTGAGTGTGTGTGTGTGTGAGTACATGTTTACTGACCTGTTTGCCACCTCCTCCTGACCATACATCATGGCAGCCTGGTGGTATGAACACACCGTCTTGGAGCTGTTGGACAGAACAACAGGAATATCATTAACCATCATTCATTTTAACCAGGCATTCGTCCAGGCATCATTTGAACACGCTTTTCTTAAAATAGCAAGAAATTGGACGCACAAATGTAGTTTGAAACAGAAACATCCTGTTACAATGTACCTGATAGTCTCCTTCATAATGTCTGCACACTGTTGGATCAGTCCATCCTGTAGGGAGTACACATATATGTTCAACATCATATTTGTCCATACATAAGTATCTATATTTGGATTGATGATTTACCATGATGGTGGGCATAAATTTTAGCCAGTAACTTTTCCAACCCCCAATGACATATTAATAATATATGTATTTGTGTGATTCTAAAGAAGACCATTGCCTTTGTGCTAAGGACAGACAGGTTCACATAGCTAGCTTTTTTTACTTCTTGAGAGACAATTCTTTACATTAACACTGTTCTAGTTGCAGTGAGAACATCATAGTAAATGTTTCCTACCAGCTGTAACAGCGAGGCGGCTGCCAGTACTGACACAACTCGGGAGGGTTTGATCAGGACGTCATCTCTGTACAGGGAACCAAACGCTATCTGTAGGGCTGGAAAATAGCATGGCAAACATAGAATCAAACACTCAGGTTTTTGGTGGTCTAACTCTAAAAGTTTGCTGCAAAGAAGATTTACAATATATCAGGTCTCTCTCTCTCAATCTGGTCAATGCAAAACAAAATGCTGATGGGCTACCTTCCTCGTCGATGTTGTCATCAGGAATGTTGAGGGTGACTTCAGACAAGTTGGACTCCTTCCAGGAACCACTGAACATACTGGAGAAGAACCCGGACTGGAGGGGAACATGGTAGAAACATACCTTTAATTAGTACTGAATAGGACTTATCCCGTTATTGTTTTGACAGTTGTAGAGATATTTAATTTATTTTTGAATATTGTTTCCGGGATTCTAACATATAAAGAACTTGTGGAAAAAATTCCTGTTCCCTGGCCTACCCTAGAAAAACCTGCCGACCCTAGACTTTTTTTTTGGGGGGGGGGGGGGGGGTCCTATCTAGTGAAGGATAAATATATCCAAGGATTTGTAACCAGAATGCACAAAATTGAAGTTTAACATTGAAAATATAAGTGTCCTCATGTATTGTATCACTAGAGTTTTGGCCAAAGTCTAAAAAAAATTTACAAAAAAAAAAAAGATAATCCCTACCTGTTGATCATGACCCTAATTTTTTCAGGACTGAAACAGGAAACAGAACATTTTTTTCCTAGGCCTGACTATGCACACCTGACACAGGTAGATCTTGTGGAGAGGCCACTCCCTGCCCAGAGCGATGATCCTGATGTCACTGTTCTCTCCATGGAGGAACAACGTCTCATAGATGTACTCTGCCGTGTTCTTCATCTTCTTCCTGGGAGGGGAGAGATGGATCATGTGCAATTATGTAGCATTCTTACATTGTTTTCATCATCATCATCATGTACATTGTTTTGACATTGTAGTACTAGTAGTTGTATGATTTTGGTTTTTGATACAAATTAAGTGCTCTTCATCTTCTTCCTGGGAGGGAAATCTCAGATTACAACTTGGCCTCTGACTAGTGTACATGTTGAAATATTTCTGCCAAATTCTGGTGATTTCATTTTTGCAGTTTTGCAGAATTCCCTGTTAAATTAACTTAAAAAAACAAACTTATAAGACGTTCATCTTCAGCCTCAAGGAACTTGGAAGTGACATCATTTTTCTTGCATGGGCCTTCTTATGTCGATGAAAGCTAGCCTTCTTCTACCCTGATCTCTATCTGTTTTGTCAACAGCTGCGGAGCCACCCCACGAACACAAACACACCGGTGGCCATCAGTCAACTGCTGGTGGGTCATAAATAAATGTACGCCTGCCGTAACAAGCAGACAAACAGTGGAGATGATTGTAACGAACCCACGACGTAGTGTGGACAAGATATAACAGAAAGTTAGCCTTTCTCTCCTAGACATCTCCAAGTACCTATCTTCAAGTACCAAGTAGTCTGTGTGATAAAAAAAACATAATTTCTCTCAGGACTCCATGTCCGGAACTTGCAGGGCGAGAGAAAAAAAATTCCATTTCCTGATTCGAGTAGTGCGAAACAAATACATTGATCTGGTTTGGGGCTGGTTCAACAAACACCTACAACTGACCATGGCAGACCAACCCAACTCATACATATGAAGAACACACAAAGCACACAACTCCGCGATGTGCTCGAGAGAAGAAAATGAAAACGTTACGCAAACGCGCAGCGTAGACCGACCGTTTCGGGGTCTCCAGTTTCAGCTCTTCCAGGTCTTCTGATTCCAGCTCGTCTTCCTTGTCATCTCTTTTCCTCTTTCCTGGACCCGTTTCCTCCCTCGCCGCACTCCCGTACCCCATGTAATTTCCCATTGTACCTTATTTTTTGTCACTTCTTCACGGGAATAACGAACAACTTCGACAACTTTTGTTTAGATCGTGTATATGGGAGCGACCCTCACGAGAAGACATGATTCTATATGGGGGTTTCGAGACACACGGTCATTGAACGTGGCCAATCTGTTTCCGGGTCACATTTGCAACGTGTTTTCTAGAGCAGTTCAGGGCAGTGGTAGAAGGGAATTTAGCAACATAAAGTGTACTTTTTTTGCCACAAAAAGCAGTAAAAGATGAAAGATTAATGTTATTACCCAGGGGTCGCCAGGCTGTTTCTTCGGTGACTCAATGCAGTCTGCCCGCCAATCTATTAAATAGCCTGAGTGAGTTTTGCCGGCTCTTTCGGGCTTTTACTCCTCGGAGCGCTTAGAATTTTTGATCGGCAGGCAGACTCTCTGATGGGCCGCCGAACAAACTAACTGGCCGTCCGGCAATAAAAATCATTCTACAGACACAGGCCTTGAACCAGGCTACTGATTGAAGAAAGTGAGTGTGTATTACTGTTTGTGTACGATTCTGGAGACTTTTTTTCTGTGGACTGAATTTACTATCTTTTATTGAGCCAAATACACAGTGCGTGTTGGTGTATGATTGTTTGTATCCTTTTTACGGATAGTGTGGGAATCGAGTACATGTATTGTGTGCTATCATACTCGGGAATCTATTCTCTCTCTATGACGCCTTGACTGTAACAATATTGTAACTTACATTACGTGATGTGGTATCCCCAAATCAGATAGGCAAAGCCGGTTTATACAGAGACATGTGCAAAGTTATATCTAAAAAATTACCCAAATTGTTATGTCGTAAAGCGTTATGTCTGTAACATCTTTTGAAAGCTGTTCCGTCAAACTGCGAAGAGAAATACGTGACCCAGAAGTGAAATTCTGGGCCTCTATTGCGATATATACATGTATAAGATGACGCGAAAACCCCATAGAGAGCCGAAGTAGTACGGGCTGAGTG
>NC_049980.1:34793128-34793249 GCF_000003815.2 Branchiostoma floridae | reverse complement strand
ATAACAGTCTCTTTAAACAACAACAATACCATCAGAGCTCACTAAGCGCCACCTGGCAAAACATACGGAAAATGCACGGCGAAAACACAGACACCTTGACAAACAGACGGATGGACACACA
>NC_049980.1:34792141-34793028 GCF_000003815.2 Branchiostoma floridae | reverse complement strand
CCTCATTGTAATGGATAACTCTCGACACACCCGAGGTCAAAAAATCGCTCACTCCTACAGCCGGGTTGGCAGGGAAAGCCTCCCGAAGTGAGAGAACTTTTTGTGCTGTGTGTGAGAGAGAATTCTAGTGTTTGTGTGTCGGAATAAAAATGTCTGCTGTATCAAAGAATTGTTTGTCTTTGGAAAGAATAATTCGATATGTGTTTGAGAGTTGATTTCTGCGTGTGTTTGAGACAAAAAATTGCACATTTGTTGACGCGCCATATTCTCGTGGTGTCTGCACTATGTGAAGAATGCAATCAACCCCCAAAACTTTAAAGTCGCCGTACTTATACATCCGAACAAGGATCTTTTAAACAGTTCTCTTCAGGGACGGATTTTTTTCCACCTTAAGCTTTCTTACCATGGGGGTCTGACTTGCAGAAACTTCTTGCTGTGTATGTGAAAAAAAATCAGCCTCAGTTTTGGATAATATTTGTTTTGACAGATATTATGTATGACTGCACGAACGATCGGAAAGAGAATCTAAGAAAGATATCGAGCGTGCAAGTTTAAGTCGGTGAAGGACAACTTATATGACATGTGTGCGTGCATTCTATGAATCCAGAGACATTCCAGCTACGGTATATTTCAAATACATGTCTCTATGGGAAAAGGGCAAATCATATAAACTATATAACAGGTCAAAAGTCAAAGTCATGCTGGCCATTGTATCATTAATGCTGAAATAGAAATGGATTTGAATACCGGTCACGGTATTCACTTAAAGAATATAATAGCCTCTATATTGAAGAATAAAGTACATGTTGAACCGAGAAACCGTCTGTATATGCTTGCATTTATAACATTTGTGAAGAATGATATAGGACAACACATGGTAAAAAAAT
>NC_049980.1:34789205-34792030 GCF_000003815.2 Branchiostoma floridae | reverse complement strand
TGTCAATGTGTGCGACCTTTTTCCACTGTTGTGTGAGAGAGAAAAATCTGTCTGTGTGTGAGACCTTTTTCAACCCTTCTGTGTGAGAGAAAATTCGTTCTATGTATACGTTTAATTTTGCAACACTTGGCCCCCAATAGACTGGCCTGTTCGTTTCTTCACATCGCTGTGTCGACATTTTTCCATGTATCAGGTGACCCGCGAACTCGCCTGTTCCTGACCCATGGAAGTGCGGAAGTGTATGGAGGTGCTGTACCACGGCGTGCCGCTAGTCGGCGCTATACCATGGTCGATCTAAACCCTTTTTCCTGTACCAGGTGACCCGCGGACTCGCCTGTTCCTAACCCATGTGGGGAGTTGCAGTACCACCGCGTGCCGCTAGTCGGCGATATGCCATGTACGGTTGATCTAAATGTTGACCCTTTATCCTGTACCAGGTGACCCGCGGACTCGCCTGTTCCTAACCCACGGCGGTGCGGGCGGCGTGCAGGAGGCGTTGTACCACGGCGTGCCGCTAGTCGGCGTTCCTCTGTTCCGGGACCAGTTCACCAACATGGCGCGCGTGGAGTCCCTCGGTGCAGGCAGGACCGTTCCGCTAGGGGGCCTCACAGCAGACAAGTTGTACAGGACCTTACGGGAGGTCTCCGGCAATCAGACGTAAGGTTACCATGGTTACAGCTTAATTTGAGATTTCAAAAGTACGTGTTCATTTTACATTTTTTTCCCACCTGAATTTTAATATTGTAAATACAAAATGTATGTCATTCACATGTCTGGCCCTTGTTACATTCGGACGTCTTCGCTACAGACAAGTTTTGGAGAAATTATTGCTACGATGTACATAGGCCATGTGATACTATGAAGTTTTTTTAATTTGAATAGATCATTGTTTTTAAATGTATATATTTGTATTTGTTTATGGGCCATAGTGACTGGAGTAAACAATAAACTAAATATTATAATTCTTTGATATTTTTGAACCTCAGGTACACAGACCGAGCAGTGCGCATGTCCAGGCTGTACCGTGACCAATCAGAGCCGCCCATGCAGCGAGCCGTGTGGTGGATCAGTCACGTGATCAGACATGGCGGCCTACCTCACATCCGGTCACGGGCAACACAACTTCCGGTGCACCAATATCTGATGATCGACATTTCTCTATTTTTACTTTTGTGTGTTGGAATCGTCCTTTGGTGTCTTACAAAACTGTGGAAGATTGTCCAATTACGTTTCATAACTATCACTGGCTATTCAATAACAAGGTACGTTACACGGAGTACCGGCGAAAAAAGTAAATTTGATTGACTGTGACTTGTCCAGCTGTGTGCATAACCAATGTCAAAGTAAACTTACAAACTTTGCGAGAAACATTTCACTGTACAAAACATTTTAATTCTCAGGTTAATATATAATGGCGCTATTAAACCAAAAGGTGATAGGATTACCTCAGAAGCACCTTGTAATTGTTGCAATTTCTCAACATAAAACGTGATGACTTATAGTTCACAGCGTTTTAGATTATCATTTTACTGTCAAAGTAGTATATTCTCAAACACGGGAACCCCAGCCCTAATCTCCAAGCAGATCCTACGGTGCCATAGATAGTATCAGAAGCTGGCAGAGGAGTGAAGCCGGCCTAGGTGTGTGTTTCGCTACCGGGGCACACTCCTAGGCCAGCTTTACTCCTCTGCCAGCTGCTAATACTATTTTTTATGTCATACCTGGGCCGTTCGATACAGGTGTTCCGGACTGTGTAATACCTTTTCGTATCAGACGGGGTGAAAGTTGTATCACATGGGCTTCATTCGAGTAAATCGAACTATTTCGAACGGGCCGCATACGGCACGGTTGAAAATTCGAATACCGGATTTTACCGTAGGATCTGCTTGGATACAATCTCAGCCCCTCCAATCTCATCTGAACTCCGTCTTCGGCGGTCTGAAACAGTTGTCGCCGTGATGAGAGTGAAGCAGGTCCCTGGACCCGCAACGGTTACCGCCATGGTTGATCAGGTACCGGTCCATGGACAATAGGGTGCTAATGTGAGGTAGGTCGTCAGGGTGAGGTTCCCAGCCCACGAACCGGACCAGCGGCCTCGCTACCCCGTCCAACCCCGTCACCTCGGCCACTCCGTCCAACCCAGTCACCTCGGTCACTTTGTCCGTCACCTCGGCCACTTTGTCCGTCACCTCGGCCACTCCGTCCGTCACCTTGGCCACTCCGTCCAACCCTGGCACCTCGGCCACTCCGTCCAACCCCGTCACCTCGGCCACTCCGTCCGTCACCTCGGCCACTCCGTCCGTCACCTCGGCCACTCCGTCCGTCACCTCGACCACTCCGTCCGTCACCTCGGCCACTCCGACCGTCACCTCGGCCACTCTGTCCAACCCCGTCACCTCGGCCACTTTGTCCGACCCCGTCACCTCGGCCACTCCGTCCGTCACCTCGGCCACTCTGTCCAACCCCGTCACCTCGGCCACTTTGTCCAACCCCGTCACCTCGGCCACTCCGTCCGTCACCTCGGCCACACCGTCCGTCACCCCGGCCACTCCGTCCGTCACCTCGGCCACTCCGTCCGTCACCTCGGCCACTCCGTCCGTCACCTCGGCCACTCCGTCCGTCACCTCGGCCACTTCGTCCGTCACCTCGGCCACTCCGTCCAACCCCGTCACCTCGGCCACTCCATCCGTCACCTCGGCCACTCCATCCGTCACCTCGGCCACTCTGTCCAACCCCGTCACCTCGGCCACTTTGCCCAACCCCGTCACCTCGGCCACTCCGTCCGTCACCTCGGCCACTCCGTCCGTACCCTCGGCCACTCCGTC
>NC_049980.1:34783539-34789105 GCF_000003815.2 Branchiostoma floridae | reverse complement strand
TGTTTATTGGGGTCCCTGGGTTAGCAAAGCCCCTATTTGAAAAATTAAATAAACGTACTGTCTAAAATAAGAAAGTACCGGGTGGATTTTGAGGCGGAAAAAAAATAACGTACCAGTACGTTTATTTGAGAGGTGAGAGTACAACAGGGTTGCTAGTGTTACCAAAATGAAAACAGATTTGCAGTGGATGACACTTGAAGACAGAAGGAAAATGTTCAGACTTTGCATGATGTACAAAATGACCAAAAAGATTGGCAATAAAACATTATTGCAATGGCGACGATTGTCATTTACAGGCACGGTGGTCAAATCACCAGGTGTTTCTTCTCAGTGCCTATTGTTTACGACTCCGCCCGCCCGCAGGCGTGGCTCGGGGCGTCAGAGGCACACGGCAGACGATAAAATATGATACAAGTATCTTTCAATTTCATGCTCAATTCGATAATCACATTAAAAAACAAAAATAAGCAGTTGCAAATAAAGTTTATCGGCTTTAAAAATGCGTACACGGTCGGAAATGACAAATGAAAATTTTCTGCTCCACTGACGTTAAAGTGTCACCTCAGGTTAACCTCAGGTTAATCAACTTTGACCTTTCCAAAAGTTGGATTTCATAGAGATACACATTAATCATCGCCGAAAGCCTTTCTTAATAAGTTTCAGGCCCTAAAATGCATCCCTAAACTAGCATTTTTGCTGTCTATGCATTTTTTATGCATTTTCATGTAGTTTTGGTACGTTTTCTCCCATAACGGCACTGAACTTTAATCCAACGCAACTTTAATCCAACACTTTTCAGAACCCATGGGGGCCCCAAAGCCCTTTTCCGTAGAGCGTAATCGGCGGTTTTAATTCTACGTACTCCGTAGCGGGACCGTTCGAATTCAACGTAGAGCGTAATCGGTGCATTTTGCGTCGAGCGATATTGGCCCCTTTAATTTAACGTATTACGTAGAAGCTAACCGGATTTTAGCGTAAAACGTAATTCATATTAATTTTTCGTCAAGCGTAATCAAAGTTTCATTAAACTTAACTAGTCTACCGGCAAATTTTACCCGCGAAAATGCTGGAAATTGCGTTTCAAAGGGTCCAGATTTCAAAATTTCGCCGGACATTCCTTGCTATGGCTCAACACTTCGGCACTGGACATGGTGAAAATATGTTGCGGGAGCGTCGTCCCCCAACTAGTAGAAATCTTTTTACCGACCTTAGCTTAGTTAACAAGCAAAATTTTCCCCTTAAATGTAGGAAATGGCATTTCAGAGGGTCGAGATTTCAATTTTTCTCCGGGCGCCGGGCGGCCCTTGCCAAGGCTTGCGACGGCTTGGGCCTCCGGCGCTCACGACTCTCCGGCGCTCGTCGCCCTCAAAGACGTTTCTCTGACAGAAATGTCATTACATTGAGCATATGCCTGCCAGCAAAATTTGCCCCTTAAAATGCAGGAAATGGTGTTTCAGAGGGTAAAAATTTCCAAATTTTCCCGTACCTACCTTGCGACAGTTCGACTGTTCGTGCTTTCGGCACTCGAAATCTGAAAATGATGTTTGGGGGCGTTGCCCAGCTTAAAGCAAAAACCATGTGAATTTCTAATTGGATGCTATTTTGTGAGAGTGCCAAGACTTAGCCTGGACCCTGCTATGATGTCCGAAGTGATTGAGGCAAGGCGAAGTTCAAGTTCTCTCGAGATCGACTTTATTCACAACTCAACTGGTGATGGCCGTCGGTGGTAACAAACAGGAGTACTCTTCGCTCTCAGTTGGCAAAGTCCAGATCCTACTTTCTGTCACTGAAGTCCAAACTTTCCAGATCTTTCCACCACTTCTTTCGGCACGTGGCAAAACTGCCACGGCCCGAGGCCGCTACCTTACTCGGCACGAAACGACTGCTACGGCACGAAAACTGCCACGGCACGAAACTGCCGCCGCGGCACGAAACTGCACTCTCCGAATCGAGTGTCTCCTTTTTATCTTCTAAATTTTGGGTTGGGCCAAGACCAAATACGGCTAATCTTATGCGAATCTTTGGAGTCTGATTGGCCCAGGAAACATGTAAATGTGGACTAATAACTTCTCAAAAGTCCGGAACTCAAGTGACATTGAATGGCAAAGCGTAAGAAAACCAGTAAATTTCGTATTAAAAAGCTCCTCGGAGGCTTCACCCGAGGGTCAGACCGGAGGGGTCGTGAACTTATGCCTCGGTCAGCCCTCGGGCTACCCACCCCCTTGGAACTGCTTTGGGCATAACCGGCCAAAACTTTATAATGCACGTTCGGATGCAGCTGTCAAACTTTCTGGACTGTACCAACTCTGAGAGAGGGAAGGAGCAACAGGTATTCTGACACTCTAGAACATTGTACATCACAAAGAAATCTTCTTAACATTCGAATCCGACTTTGTCAGCCGCCATTGCTATCCTAAACTATGAGCACAACTTCTCACAACAATTCTGTCATGTTTCAAACGGGAAACGTCCCGTAGTTTCGCTAACATTGGAGTTTTCTATGTCGGTTACATCATCGATCGGTAACTAGGGATCCGGCGTGGTTACTAAGCTATACATCAACTCATCTTCCAGCCGGTCCGGGACTCTGTACATTCCATTCACGGTGACCGAGATATCGGACGTGGGATCCCAGGCGAAGGTGTCAATCAAACGGCTCCGGTCGAGTTACAATGTTGGGCCATCTTAAGTCAAAGTCGAGACTAGCGCTACTACTAGTATTAGTCAACAACGTCGGTCACATAGTCAACATTCAATAGTTATCCTAACACTTTTGGTAACAAGTTCTGCGTGCGTTTGTCTTATTTACAAAGTTTCTTACTCCCGATCCTATTAACCTGGTACTTGACCTCTGCCGACTAGCTTAATTGCAGTGGTTACCTGATCTCCCACTGTGGGCCTTTCCCGGCCAGCTGACGGTGGGGTATCAGAGAACAGAGAGGACCCGGCCGTCGCTAGGCACATTAACTAATTGCTGTCACTCTAGCCTAGGATACCAAACATCTTAGTCTAAACGGGCTGGCCCCGTTTACACCCCCCAACTTAAATCCTGCGCCGTCCCTGGCGCAGTGGACAGTACCTTTGGGGACTGAATGGGTACCGATTACCAAGGTACACCAGACAGAAGGTACAAGGAGAACAAACAATAACGGATAATAACAGCAGCCACTGTTCACGAAATCTCCGACTGGCAAATTGCGGAGGGCTACAGCACTACGGAAACACGGACTACACTATTACTCCCGCAATTTCTTGTCGACACTCTTTGCCCTGTGGCGACTTAAACTACCGCCACGTGAAAATTCAAAGTTGACATCAAACTCAACTACTCTTCCGCTGGGGCTAGGGTTCAGTGACCCCGAGATGGCTACTTTCGACGATTCGAATGGGAGCTGATACTTCGCGGCTATTAAAGTCCTCAACTTATCGTTATCATTTTCGCCTCTCAACTATCTACCAGGGGCGGAAGAACATCAAGTGCTGCAATTCCTAAGGGGTAACTAACTGGAGGACCCCTAACGGTTACGGTCGCCGACATAGGGACCAATGGAGAACCTTACTACAGCAGCTATCCCTCCCGGTGAGCGGCTAGACCACGTACAGCGGTCGGGAGACAACCATTCCCCGCCCTATCGTTGCTAGCACTCCCAACGGCTACGGATGCGGCCATAGGTAGCAATCGAGAGTTCTGAATACAGTAACTACTCATTTACTTCATTACAATAATTTTGCGTAAGGGAGCCCCGAGTACAAAGTACATTCTTCATCAGAAACTGGGACTGCATCAAACCGCAAGTGTAACCGTTTCAATCCAAGGTGGTACCGACTCGATATAATAACAACGCACCGCACACACAACAACGGGTGCTGTGTACAACCACCTCGGTGGCCTTCTCCAAGGGTTCCTGAGAGCTTGGCGGGGGTTCTCCGGCCACAACTTTATCATCTAACCTCCTTGGGGCCACCCGTCCTGTCCCGATTACCCGACCACTAATTACCTTATCAGGACTACCGCACGCTTCGCTTGTTACCATCACATCACAAATCTAGTCATTACTACTTCGTCTCGGTCATTGACCGCTTGTCAAAACACATTATATCACTTACACATTTCCTATCCTTACCCTACTCTTACCTTAACCTTACCCTATTCTATCTTAACCTTACCCTATTGGCTACGTCGCGGAATGTCCTTTGTTTCACAGTTCGTTTTCGGAGGCTGGCTCTCGTCGTCTCCAGGCCTCGCGCACCTCTGCCCAGGAATAGCGTTCATTATGCAGGACAGCGCTCTGCTTCGTAATCCATGGGTTCAGCTACGTAATCCATGGGTTCTGCGTCCTCACTAGTTCTCCGAGAACAAGATCATACCCCGTTTCGACTGTTCTGGCGGGGTTGGTCTCTATACGATGTCCATCCAGGGGGAATTCCACCGACGTGAAGCTGACGATCCGCGACGAACGTTAGTGGCAGCTCCGGAGACAGACTGGTACCATGGAAGACTGGGAAGGGTGTCGGTGGTAGAACGGTTACGCGATACCGGAAAGTTCGGTGGCGTAAGGAGTCTCGCCTAAGGACTGGAGCGGGGAGCAGTAGAAATGATGATGTATCGATGTTCCACGAAACCCCATCGCTTACGACAGCTGCAGGCTGTTGACGTCCCCGGACTGCATCACATGATTGACGTCATCGTCTTTCCATGGTCGCGACTGCGTCCAAACGAGACTAGTCATTGTCCGAGAAATCAGCATTCCTCTTAGTCTCCGCCACGTCGACGCCAGCACACGTTTCCGGCCTAAGTTTCTCGGTTGTCGGAGATTTTCTCCGCGTCGGTACTTGCTCCGCCCACACGGCCGGTGGTCAGAAAGATGTAGTCCTCCAGGAAGTCCCGCGCAAGCTTCTGGGTCTCCTCCGGGAAGGTCGCGCTGAACACCAGGGTCTATCTGTCACCCTTGCGTGGCATGTCCCAGGGAGCTGTCTTCACCAGCCTGCAGATCTCTGACTCAAGCCCATGTCCAACATACTGTCAGCCTCGTCCAGGATCAGGTTCTTCAGCTTCTTTATGCTGATCACTCCCTTGTCGATGAAGTCCAGCAGCCTGCCTGGTGTTGGACTTGGAGAATTCAACGGGATGGTCTGCTTCTGGACCTTGTAGTGGGTAGAAGGAACTTCCAGTGCCCAGCCTTGTGCCGTAGGAGAACTTAGTCTTGGCCACGCTGGCTCGGAACGTCTCGTATAGCTGAGCTGAATCGAAGGAGCCGGTATGTCCGGTTGGCCAGGCCGTTGGGTGGTAGTCCTGCAGTACTGAAACAGACACACGCATACACAAGCCCTAACCCGGTCTTCTACCTTATTCACCTAACACATCTTACACTAAATTTTCACCTTAACTTATCCTTATCATTATCACTAGTACTATCAAATCAATCCTTTCCGCCAGGTGGATGGGCGGAGAAGCACTCATACGACCCTGTGTCGAGAGTTACAATTTAAGAGAATTCTGGTATCTCCAAACACAATATGAAACCATCACACTGGATTCATGTCTGTTGACATCTTCTGTCCAACA